>NW_024870569.1:221777-248987 GCF_013358625.1 Macadamia integrifolia
TCTTCTCTCCCCCCTCTCATTCCCTCTTCTGACTACCCTTTCTTTCTTAATTTAGGATTTTTATTTTCAGTCGTTACATTATTGCTATTCCTTTCCCCCAAGGTTCATGACTAGTGTATGTGTTGGCTTTGCCCCTCCTGGCCATAGAACCATCAATTTATTGCTTTTATTTTAATTGTCTTCCTTTCCCTAAAGCCAAGTAGAGTAACCCTTGTAAGAGTGACTCTCTGGTTAAGTAGGGAAGCTCATATTATGATGCATCCCTCGGGCTAAGTAGAGAAACCTACTTGTGAGTCTCTCTCTAGCTTTATCCCCTTTCTTTTACTTTATTTTTATTTCAGTATTTTTTTCCTTTATTTATTTATTTTTTTTTTTAATTGCGTGGGTTGTTTATTTTTAGTTATTTATTTATTTAATTTTAATTACGTGGCTTGTGTCTTTAAATTCTTAGATGACGAATGGTTAGGACGTTATTTTTAGGACGGTAATTAGAATTAGATCACAACCATTAATCAGTTCACTTTCGCATTATTAAAAGAAATAAAAAATAAAGTGGTTGCTCTCCCTGTGTTCGACCCGTAGCTACACTGATCCATACGCTTGCGGTTACATTTTAAATCTCAAACAATTATGATTGTGACATTCAGTATCACTTAGGGAAGGCCAATGTAGTGACAGATGCATTAAGCCGGAAAGCTCAAACTGTGTCACTTGCCTATCTAGCTATCAATCCAAAGCTCATACAGGAGGCGATGTTAATGGATGAAATCCTCTTGTATGAGGGAGCGACCTTAGAACTAGAGCACCAGTCAGATGATGTTCAACAGTTGACTATGTCCTTGGCAACTCTACAGGTACACTCTTCCATCAGGGAAAAAATCATAATGAAACAGCCTTTGGATCCTGAGTTACAGCGGATCAAAAAGAAGATTCAAGAACAAACAATGAATAACCCTAGCTTTACATTAGTCTGTGATGGCGTACAATTGTTTCGGGGCAGATTGTGTGTGCCCTGCGATGAGGTGATACAAGACAAAATAGTAAAAGAGGCACACAGTTTTGAGTACTCTCTTCACCCTGGAAGTACCAAGATGTACAAAGACCTAAAGCAACAATATTGGTGGCCAGCAATAAAGTCCACAATAGCTCTGTATGTGTCGACTTGCCTTGCATATCAAAAAGTCAAAGCTGAACGACACCGACCTTTTTGAAGTATTCAACCACTCCCAGTACCAGAGTGAAAATGGGATAACTTTACAATAGACTTCGTCACCGGACTACCACGTACACCCAAAGGAATGGATGCAATTTGGGTGGTAGTTGACAGGCTTACTAAGACAGCTCACTTCATTCCGATCAGAACCAATTACACCATGGATAAGCTAGCACAACTTTACATGGATAATGTGGTACGATTACATGACGTACCACTGAGCATTGTATCAGACAGAGACCTAAGGTTTACCTCCAGAATCTGGAAGAGCTTCCAACAAGCCTTGGGGTCACAATTGAACCTGGGTACGGCCTTCCATCCACAGACAGTCAGACAGTCTGAGCGGACCATACAGATATTATAAGACATGCTCCGAGCCTATGTCATGGAAATGAGTGGCAGTTGGGAGGAATATATACCTCTTATGGAGCTTGCTTACAACAATAGGTACCAAGCTACATTTGGGATGGCTCCATATGAAGCATTATATGGTAGAAAATACAAAACTCCTCTATACTGGGATGAAGTAGGAGAACGCCGAATGCTTGGACCAGAAATGATTCAGATGACATGTTATAAAGTTAATGTCATTAGAGAAAGAATTAAAGTAGCTTAGTCAGGTCAAAAGAGCTATGCAGATAGCTGTAGGAAGGAAATAAAATTCTAAGACAGGGAGAAAGTGTTCCTCAAAATATCTCCTACCAAATGTGTAATACCCTACTTCTTAAACCCGGTCTGATTACACGGTTGACCCAGTTTAACCATGCAGGACCCGAACCGGAGAGGGTTAAGGTGAGTTCCTTATGGACCATGATGGCAAGGGTGACTTTGAACACCGGCTGGCCAGACAAGTCCGAGTCAGTGCCAGAGGAGACGGGTGTACCCAAGCCGTGTATATGCACATATCATAAGGCCATATACGGATAAAGCAGGTATGTAGCCGTATCTTAAGGTGCATACGTATAGGTTCATCAAATCTTACGCTTCTCGCACCGGATCTCACCCGTTCCAGGTGTGAGTCTTTATACACTACAAGTAAGTGGGGAGAGGACGTTTGGCATTATGTTAAGGCTTGTTTGGCATTCATTAAATTGTATCTAGACTAGTCATGTCATCATGCGAATTATGCGTAACTTAGCCATCCTCATATTATCATGACTTGTGTGTTGTGTTATTTTCTTAATGTCAAATGATGATGTGAATATGTGATGAATGATGACATCATTGTGCATAATGCATTAGTAGACTAGATTCCATAGTTGGCTTGGAAACGAGTGCATTGGTGGCCCGTGGAATGGGACGCAGAGGCACTATGCAATCGTACTATGTCATATAGGAGCATGCGGTGTAGGATTATCATCTTCCCGTGCTACGACCCTTCCCAATAGAGGTTGAGGCGTTGGGTTATCATTTGGGGGGAAGCAGTGGTCGCGGTTGTCGGGTCACTGTGGCAGTTAGACATACGCTCGGCTGGTCATTACGACAGTCGGCAACCCTGGTGGTATATTCAAGAGGGTCAATCGTACTGCTTTTAAATTACTGGAGTCAGCACCTTTATTTATGTCATTTACTTTATGTTGAGAGCCGGTGGTTGGCATGTTTTACTTTTTCGAGTACTCACGGTGGGCCTTCTCCGACAGGCCTATGGGCGTATCGCGGGATGGAGTTCGCGGCTCGTACCCGGAGTATACACGCACTGTGGTTGTAGTAGCACTAAACCAAGGACTTAGTAATGTTGTTTAGGTGGATGTGATTAAAAATGAATTGCATAGCATATAGTGCATATGGTTGTGATTTGTTGTGTGGACTATTGTGTGGTCCTTCTTTTCACTTACTGAGCTAGTGAGCTCACCCCACGTGTGCACCTCTTTTAGATGATTTTTCCGGTCATCAACCTGAAGAGCACGGGTCGGGCCCCACAGTTGAATTCCCTGAAGAGGATTGGTGGGTCCCCGAGGAATTAGAGCACGGCACGGATTGCTTGTGCGAGGGCTATGCTGCGGGATCGCAGCTTTGATACCGAGTTGAGCTTTACTGTTGATACCGAGCTGAGCTCTTCTTCTGATACCGAGCTGAGCTCTACCTTTTGATACCGAGCTGAGCTTTACCTTTGATGCCGAGCTGAGCTCTACTTTTGATACCGAGCTGAGCTGTACCCTTTGTGTTTTTTATGATCCCTTTTGTGTACTTGATATGTAAATTGTATTCTTTTGTGTAAATATCATGCCTACAGGCCCACATGTACTTAACTATGTATTACAATTTAGGTATCAAGTATAATGGGAATATTTATAGGTAAATTAAGCCTTCCGCTGAACTGATGAACACTTTCTTAGTTGTGTGTATGCTGTGGTTGGATACTGTATTAGATGATCCTGGTAGGGTTGGGTTAACCGGTGTTAACCCGATCACCGATCTGGTTCTGTGTGAACGGGGTGTGACAAAAGGTCTGCGTAGATTTCATAAGGCAAGTTAAGTCTGAGATATGTTAGGCCATTTGAGATTTTGAAGCGAGTTGGGGCAGTAGCATACATGTTGGCATTACCACCTTCCCTCAGCAGTGTTCACAATGTCTTCCACGTATCCATGTTGAGGCGATACGTTCATGATCCATCCCACATGCTACCTATGGAACCGGAATACTTAGAAGTTGATATGACATATGAAGAACATCTAGTTGAGATCTTAGACCGGAAGGTGAAAACTCTCTACAACCGCTCTATCGCTTTTGTGAAGATTCGGTGGGCCAACCACCCGATCGAAGAGGCATATTAGAAGAAGGAGGATGATATTCAAGCCTTGTATTCTCATCTTTTCAGACAACCAGGTACTACAATTTTGGGGATGAAATTTTCAAGAAGGGGGATAATGTGATGCCCTACTTTCTAAACCAGGTCTAATTACCCGTATTGACTTGGTTTGATCATGTAGGGGCTGAACCAGAGCAAACTGACACAAGTACCATATGGAACATGATAACAAGAGTGACCTTGAGCTTGGGTTAGCCTAACATGACCGAGCGGGTACCAAGTGTAATATGTGCACTCCTTGCACTTGCATGCACCACAAGGCCATGTACAAGAAGTAAATGTATGAACTAGTATTTGTGGGTGCCAACGTAATTTAATTATATGTGGGAGTTTATTCCCATTGAAGCCCAAGTGGAGGACCAACAAATGAGAATACCCACCTGAGATGGTACCCACCTATGACTAAAAGATATTTTGGGGGCCCAGGTATAAAAGGAGGGGAGACATTTAATGTCTTCTCCCTCATTAATGATAGTTGGTTAGTGGGAGAGTAAAAAAGAGAGAGAGAAGAAGAAGAAGAAAGGAAAAAGGAAGAAGAAGAAGAAAGAAGAAGGAAAATCGACCGTAGAGCTTCACCGGAGCTGAGCCTTGGTATTTTGAGTCCGGATTAATGATCAGCTCACCGGGATCTTCAATTTGAGGTATGTATTATAAATATTCCAAGGATTCTTGGGAAAACCTCCTTATATCCGCTTTTTGATTTTTTGGAAAGAACCCACTTGAATCTTGCTAATCCTACTTGGGTAATCGAATCTAAGGTCTAATGGAAAGTGTGTACAATGATTTTGAAGGATTTGGAAGGAGTATTGGTGAAGATCTAGAGTTTTGAGAGTTCTTGAGCTAAATAAGTGAAATTTGGGGTTTTATTGGTGTTCGTGAGAAAGAGGTAAGAATCTCCATTTTTCTTTTGATTTGATCTTAGATCTACATTGAGGATATATGAATGGATCTTAGATGAGTGATTTGAGTCACCGGATCGACCCAAACAAGTACCCCAAGCCAGAGAGAAGATGGGGAAGATGATAGAAGAATTTTGTTTTAAGACTGGGGGTGTTCCAGACCCACCTATCTTTGGGTCTCTGGCCCACCTGAGTTCCCTGAACTCAATTTCTGAGCCTTTGGTGTAACTAGTGGGTATAAGACCGGTGGGCTCTAAGGCCCGCCTGTCTTGGACTCATGCCCACCTGTCTTTTTAGAATACCCAGAATGAGTCCAAATTTGATGAGTAACCCACATTTATGATTCTAAACCCGATTTTAGTGTTCAAACATGATGATTTTGACCCTAAACTAGTGAAATGATAAACCATTATGTTTATGACAAGTTACACTCATTATACGCGTACCCACACATCAGATCTCTTACGTACCGGGTAAAAGCACCTTGTACATATACAAGTAAGTGGAGAGTGGACTTTGATTTAACTTCGGAATGTTTATGCATCACTTAACATGTGTTAGTCTAGTCATGTCAACATGTCACTTGTGTGTAGATTAGTCATCACATATGTCATATCACGCATTATATGTGCATTTACATAACATGTTATGCTTTGCTTTATGATGAATATCCTTTATGTCTTGATGTATTTGACGGAAGAATTTCATTTGGACATGATATGCATGCTAGATTAGATGTTGTAGACGGCTTAAAAATGAGTGCATGGTGGCTCGTAGAATGGGACGTAGTGCCATCGTGTAATCCTACCATGCTCATATAGAGGTATGCGGTAAGGATTTGATTTACCCCTTTATGCTACAACCCTTCCCAACAAGGGTTTACGTGTTGGGGGACCATTAGGGGGAAGCATCGGTTGCAGTTGTTGAACTCCTACAGTGGTTAGAAGTACACACGGATGATCACTAAGATAGTCAGTAACATCAGTGGTATATTCAGAGGGCCGATCGTATTGCTTTTATTTTGAGTGGAGTCATCCATTTACTTTCTGTCATTTAAATTTTTTGGGAGTCGGCTTGCATTTTAAATTTCGGTACCAACGGTGGGCCTTCTCCGATAACCCTTTGGGCATATCGCAAGATGGGGTCTATGGTTCATACCCAGGGCATACGCGCACTGTGGTTGTGAGTAGCACATATCCTATGACCTAGTAATGTTGTTAGGCTAATAGGATTAAAATGAATTACATACATATAAGTGCATTGTATTGTGACTGTTTGTGTGGTCTTTCTTTCCACTTACTGCACTAGTGAGCTCATCCCACGTGCACAACTGTTTTTAGGTGATTTTCTAGGTTACCTGCCTGAAGATTAGGAGCCGGGCCCCACTGTGGAGTTTTCCTCTGAGGACTAGTGGGTCCCTGATGAGTTTAAGCACGGTGCCAATTGCACGTGCGAGGATTGTACTGCATGGCAATAGTGACTCCTGAGTATTTTTTTTTCTTTTGATGTACTCCCTTTTGACTCGTTATTGCTTAAATTGTTATCTTTTTGTATATCTATCATGCCTTCGGGCTTAAATGTATATAACTTTCATGACTCAATTTGGGTATCAAGTATTTGGGAGACAATTATAGGTATTACTATGAACATGTCTTCTATTGAAAATATAGGTCTTATCTTAGTTTAGTAGATGTATACAGTATTGCAGTTACTGCATTGTTGATCCTAGCATGTTTGTGAGTTAATCGGAGTTAACTCGGTCACCGGCTCGATTTTGTGCGAGCAGGGTGCGACACAGCCCTTCTATGCACCCAAATTATTTCCCCTGGGTTCCTTTTATAGGTGTGAACATGTCCTACAACCTAGGGGTCATTTCCAAGTGGGTTACCCCTTTCTACCTAGGTCCACAAACCCACACTTAGCACACTTTGCTTGCTCCAAGCTTGGATAGTAGCATGCAACAATAGTATGCAGCAACATGCAGCCCAAATTGCCCCTTTCTAGCCCTCCTTCTCCTTATTTTCTTCTTCTTCTTCTTTTTCTTTCTCTTTTCTTCTCTCCCTCTCCTAACCGAAATTCAATTGTAAACGAGAGAAATGAGAGGAAAATGGTATTTATAGTGGCTGAGATCATTCCACTGGGGCCTACTTGGATCTTAGGTCCAAAAACTGAGAATTGCATTAATTCTCAATACTGGTATGTGGGCCCACCTGATCTTTTGCATGTTGGGTGCCACATGACCAAGATTTGATGCTCTATAAGCCTATGTGAATGGCCGAAGCATGCCTGCAAAGTTATGGGACCCACATAGCAATAATGCTATTTGGTTGTAGACAACACCATTGGCTAGCCAGTGGTCAGGTAGGTGACCTTCCAGTGTCAGCAATTATGTCCACCTAGCAATCCCAACTATTGGCCCTCAAGTTAGACTTGTGTATGACCCCCAAAATACTAACTTGACCTATTTCCTTCATTGTTTGGCACAAATACACATATAGTAGACATACCCACTATGCACACCTTTACTGGCTAAGTAAACAACCTAGCTGCCCCCAGTGCCTGCTATGACTAAGCACCTGAGGTGTGCAGCTGAATTTTGATACGGGGTATCACATTCCACCCCCATAAAAATTTTGTCCTCAAAATTGAATTGCTTACCTTCATCAAGGATCAGGAGTTTACAACTATTGTGCTATGTGAGATTTGGATTTCATAACAAAATCTCACCCTCGGTATCAGTACCATTGAATGGCCTTCCGTCCTTTTCCAGTTAAAGTCACTGGAGATGCTACACACCAGTAGTGTTGTTTGGGTATAATGTAGCCCATATATAAATGGCACCACACTCATCTTAAATTTAAGTCATTGGCACCAAACGAGTTGCTATGTTCTGTCTAGATAGCTTTGAGTGTTTTATTACTCAACATGCACATCCCACTGGACATGCAATACTTAATGTTGTCGTTACGATCCAACATTGGTACCAATCAGCCTTGGATCCCATGAGTGACATATCATTTTTGGTATTAGCTTTCTGTTACCACACTCACTTCCTTATAAGGAGAACACTCCTACTACTTTATCCTCTATTTTGGTACTTATGACCAAATTTCCCGTTGAATACCACTCTTCCCCTTACACTTTAAATTTATACCACTCACGGTAAATGGTTTAACACAAATCAAGAAGAATTTATGTATTTGAGTTCACAAGAAGACCCATATATGGTCCATAGTAATGACTCATATACTTTGCCACAAAGATGAATATGTAACATGCCATTGTGATGGCCTGCACCCTACTAAGTACAACATTCGTTGTGATTTGAGGTTCACAACCCAGGTGCGAAGATCTTCACATATTCCATGTACTTCATACTTGGTTTCGCAGTGACAACACTGACACAGTTTAACTAGTGACCTACATTTTCTCCACACAAATGTACAACTTACTATATACCAGGAGCTCCCATAGCCAATCCCATTTTAGCCAAACAGCCAACCATAAGCCTAGGCACAGTCCAACAACAATTCTGGGCAAAGAAAATTCCACCGACAAGTCATCATCGTCGAGTCAAGTACCTCGACTGGTAGGTTAGTGGCTTAAAATTCTGGTTTTAAAACCCAGTCCGAGAGCTGCTTTCTTCACTTCAAACTTGTAAATTGGTGAGAGTTCTGCACCAGCTTGCCACTCCAACTCTAGAGCAACCTTCTTTGGTGATTCCCTCGCCATTCTTTCACCGTACAACCATCCAGATAAGTGTTCTACAATGATTTCTCAGTTTTACTGTCACACCCTACTCCCTATACAAGGAATACCGATGGTGTGAGTAAGATGCTTACCCGTCTTACACCTCTACCAAGATCTCTGATAGTAGTACCTTAACATTCAAAACCACACAACACCAAACCACAATAACCATTGCCGCGAAAATCAGAGTATATAATATAGTGGAATATAATTTAAATAGGGTAACATCTAGTGATAAATATACCATTAACAGTGTTATGCTATATACAACTATTCATGACTTACATATCATAACCCAAAAAGAATACCAATTAGTAATTTGGTATCAAAATAACAAAAAATGGATCACCAAGCACAAGGTGCCACATAAGCATATGTGTGGCAGGCACAGTCCAGGTTGTGCTCCTCGGCCTCTGGTATCCACCAGTCAGTCACTCTGTACTCAGGACCGGAAGAAGTAGAGTCACTGTCACACCCTGTTCACACAGAACCGGACCAATGACCGAGTTAACTCCTGTTAACCCAAAACCTACTAGGATCATCCAATATAGTAACCACTACATAGCATACCCACAACTAAAGAAAGCAAATTTTGTATTTCAGTGGAAGTCTTACATATATATATATCTGTAAATACCTCAATACTCTTGATACCCAAATTGTAATACATAATACATTTACATGTGGGCCCGTAGGTGTGGTATATACACAAAAATTATAATTTAGACACCCAGAGCGCAAAAAGGGCAACATCATAACATAATCAAAAGAATTTCGTGTAGGTATTAGTGTTGCGGTCCTGCAACACAACTCTCGCACGAGCACTTAGCCCCATGCCAAAGATCTTCAGGGACCCACCAGTCGTCAGCTAGAAACTCCATAGTGGGTCCTGGCTCTAGCTCTTCAGCTAGATAACTTGTAAAATCATCTAAAAGTGGGGTACACGTGGGATGAGCTCACTAGTCCAGTAAGTAAAAAGAAAGACCAAGTAATCATTCGCAATACAAATACACCTATATGTATGCAAATCCATTTTTATCATCTTAAACCACCTAAATATCACATCTAAGCCATAGGTCATGTGTTACTCGCAACCACAATGCGCGTATGCCCCGGGTATGAGCCATGAACCTCATCCCGCGATACGCCCATAGGGTTACCAGAGAAGGCTAGTCGTGGGTATCAAAAAAGTAAAATGGGCCTTGTCCTACATTAAAGTAATATGGGTCTTGCCCTGCATTAAATTAAAAGTAGTACGATTGGCCCTCTTGTTATATCACCAAAGTTACCAACCGTCCTAATGATCGGCCGAGCGTACTTTTAATCGCCACCATTGGTACACAACCTTGGGCTTTCCCCAAGTGATATACCCAACACCTAAACTCCTACTAGGAAGGGTCATAGCACAGGGATATGTCATTCCTGACCACATGCTCTTATATAAGATAGTACGCCTATATAGTGCCACCACGTCCCATTCCCAAGCCACCAATGCATTAGTTTTCAAGCCGATTACAACGTCTAGTTTAGAAATGCATCATATTCAATAGTTTAAAGCCATCCATCTCACAATTTAAAGCAATAATAAGTATTTAACAATTAAAGATATTAGCATATCAAGTCATAAATAAGTTTCATAATACACATGTCAATGCATACAAATGGCATTCATGAATGACTAGGCAACACACAATAATGAAATGATGACATGGCTAGTCAACAATAATAATGGAATGATGTAAAAACACTCTAAAATTAACGTCAACGTCCTCCTCCCACTTACCTAGTTCTGTACTATGATCACCTTTGGTACAAGGAAGATCCGGCGTGCTATGACGTAAGTTTCTAGTGCAACCTATCATAAAAGAGGTCAAGTTTAGTATAACTCCATTTTAGGTTCACGACCAACAGAGTTCGATGATCCCAACATGTTTAGAATCACCACAGAAGGTTGCCCGATAAATTTAGGCTCAATCGAAACCAAAGGGTCAGATTGGTAGGTCAACCTGTGGATGAGGTACCCATCAGTCCATGCCTGCTGCTTGACTATGGGCCCCATAAGGAGCGGTGGGTCAGGTGCCCACCGGTCGAGCCAACAGCTCATCTAGGACAGGCGGGCTCTGGATTGGTGGGTTCGACCATTTCCAAATACCCGCCCCTCATAACCGAGATTCTGCTATTCATTCCCATTCTCCATCCCACCTTGGGGAAACCACCACGGGTCGATTCAACCACATTTTCCAAAAATCTAAGGTTCTATATCATGATTCCAACATAGATTTAGGAATTCAAAGTTTGAAGCTTGGGTTTTACCTCTTTGCTCAAGAACACCTCAAAAACCTCAAATCTTCTCTCTAGCTCAAGAGATCAACAAATGCTTCTCAAATCTTACAATTTATTTTTTTTAAACCTTCATAAACAGCATGTAGGTCCTTTATTAAACCTTAGATTCACATTCTCAAAAGGGATCAACAAGATCTAATGGATTCCTACCCAGATCATAGGACTTCACTTAGGGTTTTATAAGGGTTTAAGAAATATAATCTTTACTCCCCTCAAATTGTTGATCTCGAGATAAAAGTCGCTAATCCAGTGTTGGATTCAAAGGATCTGACCCCGGTGACGTGTAATGATCATCTTTTTCCCTATTTCTTCCATCTTCTTCCCATCTCTCTCCTTCTTTTCTCTCTCTTCTTTACTTTTCTCACCCACTTTGTAAGAAAATAAATGAGGGAGAAGAAGAGTAATAAATGATATTTATACTTGGGTCAAAATATCTAATGACCAGAGTGGTAGGTCACACTGGCGAGTTTGGCCCACCTATGACCACCCACCAATCAGCTAAAACTTAATCGAAACATTGGGATTTTTGATGGGGCTTGGCCCCGACACCTATTTCACTCTCGGTAATTGATTAACATGCGTACTTAACAAAAAATATGGCTACATACCTTTATTATGCGTACATGGCCCAGTGATACGTGCAAGTGCTTGATTAGCTTGGGCACATGGACTTCATTAGGCACCGACTCCAACTCATCTGGCCAACCTAATTTCAGGGTTATCCTTGCCATCACAGTCTATAAGGTACTCGCCTCCGCTCGCTCGGGTTCAGGTCCTACAAGACCAAATCGAACCAATCGAAGAAATTAGACTGAGTTTAGAAAGTAAGGTATCACAGTCATATCCCAATGGCACCACAGTACCTGCATCATCATCTAAAAAGCAACATATACGTGGGGTGAGCTTCCAACTTGCTCAGTGAGGGGTGAGGTTCATGCACACACACACACACACACACACACACACACACACACACACACACACACACACACACACACACACACACACACACACACACACACACACATATATATATATATATATCATGATGTCATGAATACAGAAATAAACAAATAGTTCATGATGCGAATGACGAGCATTTTCCACAATTATATCTATACCGTATGCATGGCTAAATTATAGCATATATATACACTAACAAAAAAACAATTACATATGTACACTAAAACATAGTCAATAAAGAGTCTACATTATGCTAATTCGGGTGAGAGATTATACCAGAGCTTAATCCTTGTTTTGGGTCAAGAGGGTGAGCCCCCGATTGGTGCGGATATGGACTTTCTCGTGAATTCTCCCGGCTCAGGGGAAGGTGGTCTTGACCTCCAACTTTCTTTCTTTAGAGATGCTGACTGTGATGGTCTTCGAATATTTGGATAGAATTTCAGCTAGGGAATAGTGATTCCCACACTGGCAGTTGGGCAAAACTTTGGCTAGAAAAATGTGATAAAAAGTTGAGATTTTGACGGTATTTCAACAGATTTCAGCTAGGGAAGGGCCACTAGAAGGCTGAGACTTAGGCGACACTTCGGAAGAGCTTCGACTATGGAAGGGCTACTAGAAGGCTAAGGCTTGGGCGGCACTTCAAAATTTGATTAGACCATGTGTCTAGTAGCTCGCATCCCAGCACGGATCCCACAAGTCTAACCATCAGAAGAAGGGCCAAACAAGCCAAGCGAAGGGGCTAGAGGGGGCTAAGTTGGCCAAGGGGAGGGGCTAGAAGGGGTGCCAACAACGACAAAAGGGGGATGGGATTAACTCACCCAAGGGAGGGGGGTAGGTATACTAACCAAGTGTGTTTTTGGGAGATGAAGAGTGCCCTATTTATAGATTTTCGGATACCAAGGGGTGAAAATTTGGATTTTTCACCAAAAGGGTCATGAGGCCACGTGGGTGCTGGAAGGGGTGCAGGGGTCGCGAGGCTGCATGGGGTGTTGGAGGGGCCACAAGGGATATTCTGCTAAATATTCCCAGATCCTGATCTAGTGGTTCTGATAGGTTTCGTCTTTCAAGAATAATTACGGGAGATCCTATGGTCCGATTTTGATGTACCATATATCGTTGGAATCGTGATTCTGAGCACTATCCATCCGTATGGTCACTTTGGACTAGATTCCTACGTATATGTGATGTCATACTAAGCCAACAGATCTCTGTTAAATACTGGGAGCAAACTGGTGTCTGGAAGCCTAACCGGCTAGAGACTCTGGGACCAATTGGCCGGCCTGTGATCTCCCACCGGTTCTCCTTTTTCTGTAGAATTTTGATTCTGCCAATATTCTACAGAATTTCACCTATTTTTGGTCCAAACCCCTCTGTATTAGGGACTTCATTCACATCACAACAGTGTAATTCCTTGATTCAAGCCTTCTACAAGTCCATTCTCACATTTTTAATTTCTTAATTTCTACATGGAAATCAGTAGAATTTTCTAGATTTCCTCAAATTAAACTGTGTTCTCACACAAGATCATGAATTAAGGTGGAATGCAAAAGATGTTAATATCTGAGTTTGTTCTTGAGCCATTGTTTGTAGAGATTTAAGCCCTCCTTGCAAAAGATGTTAGTCCTACCCCGACACCCTCCCTCTACATCTAGAAACCCTAGAAACCCAAAAACTAGAGAAAAGAGGGGTCCAATAAAGGGACTTGTAGGACCTATGGGGGAGATAATAAATGACCCTATTAGGGAAGAATGAATTCAAATTGATTTTAATATATGTATGTATGTATGTATAAATTTCTAATTTTAGGAAATCCAAATAGCAGTGTGGTAGACTATTCAGTACCAGAAAGGGAGTTAATTATTTCATATTTTCAAGGTGAGTGGATGCCCCTAACCTTCTTTCTTTTAGTGTGTTTCTTATTGTTGTCCATACATTTATTGATTGTGGATGTGCATATATTTTTCTTTTGATTTTGATGAACTCTAAATTTATGAAGTTGATGACCGTAAAATGTGAAAGGTAAGATAGGTAAGATGGGACACATGCAGGTGCCCATGATTGTATGTATGAATGGGGTGATTAGTTGTGCATCATATAGTATGCTGGGCTAAGTATCACCACACTAAGTACTACACTCCTTGTCCATAGGGGGTTAGGTACAGACTAATCTTGTCATATGTGGTTGCCAGATTAACAATGCACTTTTGTGGTGAGATGTACTGTATCAGATATAGATGTGGACAGGATACGACAAACTGTATACCTGGTGGATATGTATATTATACGGGATTACTACTTTGGGTTTATCCTGAGGACTGAGGCTCTGACCGGGACTGGCTGGCTCCTTCTTGCAATGAGCTTGTATTCCTAAGGCCCAACATACATGGTAGGGAATGCCACCCACGTTGCGTAGCACTATACACATAGGAGATGAGATTTAGTAATGGACTAAGGATCTGTATAGTTTAATAAATGAAATCATGAGCATCATCTTTCTGTGTGGAGCATGCATTGCATATGTTTGCATGTGTTTGTCTATCCCACCCCTCACTAAGCATTTTCAATGCTCACCCCCCTTTACTTTGATCTATAGATGATGAGAGAAATCATCTATCGATTACCAGTTCAGAGTATGAGGTTATGGCCATGGATCAGTTGACTTGTGTTCAGGATGATGATTTCAACCATAGACCTGATTGCGAGTGTGATAATTGTGTTTATGGAGGATAGTAATTCTGAGGACTGATATATCTGATTATTCTTTTGTGTATATATGGATATTGAGGAAACCAGTTTTTGATTATCCAGGTTTTAAGTTTAGACAGGTGGGAGACATTTTGTGTAAAATTGTGTCATAATGGGATGACTGTAATATATGGATTACTGAATATGACGTTGTAAATCATTGTACATATGGCATCATGTATCACATAGAAGCACTAGGTGAATATGAATTTTACTTGACTTTATATTATCTGCTACAACTCTGATTATTAGTTAATATATGTGGTGTTGTGAGGTAGGGTCCTGAGGAAAACAGGTTGACTGGGTGCGGTGAGGTATCCAATGCCGGTATTCCTGTGCCACAATTAGGGCATGGTGTGACATAATGAATTGGGTATTCCAGGATGTTTTGGACAAGTTCATGATCGTATTCATAGATGACATCTGGGTGCGGTGAGATATCCAGTGCCGGCATACCTGTGCCATAATTAGGGCCGTGTGTGACATAATAAACCTGGTATTCCATGATGTTTTGGATAAGCTTGTGATCATATTCATAGATAACATCTTGGTGCATTCCAAAAGTGCAGAGGAAAACATGTTGTTCACCTAAGACTAGTATTGCAACGTCTGAGAGAGAAGCAACTCTATGCCAAGTTCAGCAAATGTGAATTTTGGCTTTCATAGGTGGCATTCTTAGTTCACATTGTCTCAAATAAGGGTATAGAGGTTCACCCAGGAAAGGTGAAGGCAATTCTAGAGTGGGACACTCCCAAGAATGTGGCAGATATTCATAGTTTTATCGGTTTGACCAGATACTACAGAAGATTTATTGAGAATTTCTCCTGTATTTCTGCACCAATGACCTGACTCACATGAAAGGGTGTGAAATTTGAGTGGTCTGACACTTGTGAGAAAAGCTTTAGGGAGCTAAGGTAAAAATTGGTATTAGCTCCAATCTTGACTATTCCAACCGACACAGGTGGTATGGTTGTGTATAGTAATGCTTCTAAACTGGGATTGGACTGTGTGTTGATGCAGCATGGAAAGTCATTGCTTATGCATCCTGCCAGTTAAAGGAATATGAGAATAACTACCCTACCCATGACTTGGAGTTGGTAGTTGTAATCTTGGCCTTGAAGATTTGGTGGCACTACTTGTATGGTGAGAAGGGTGAGATATACAGTGACCACAAGAGCCTCATGTATTTCTTCACTTAAAAGAAGCTCAACATGAGACAGAGGCATGGGTTGGAATTGATGAAGGATTATGACTGTACTACCCATTATCATCTAGGGAAAGCCAATGTAGTAGCCAATGCACTTAGTTGAAAATCTCAGGCACTGACTCTTGTATCACTAACCACCAATGAGCATCTTATTGAAGAGGCCACGAAACTGGATTTGAAGCTGTTGGTGGAAGGTGTCACATTATCATTATCGACATTGGTGGTGCATCCTAGCCTAGTGGATAGAATAACTATAGCTCAGGTTACTAATGTGGAGCTGTAGAAATTGATAACAGACTGCAAGGGAAATAGAAGGACCCGGATTTCTCCTTGACTGAAGGAGGAATTCTTAAATTCAAGGGAAGGTTGTGCGTGCCTAGTGATGGTGACTTGAGAGATACTATTTTGAGACAGGCACACATCTCACCATACTCTACTCACCTCGACAGCACCAAAATGCACAATGACCTAAAAGCTTCCTATTGGTGGAAGGAAATGAAGAATGATGTGGCCACACACATGTCGAGGTGCCTCACTTGCCAACAAGTCAAGGCAGAGAGATAGAGAACCTATGGTTTACTACAGTCACTACCTATTCCGAAGTGGAAATGAGAGAATATCACTATAGACTTCGTCACAAGATTACCTCGCACCAGCAAGGGTATGGATACCATTTGGGTAGTTGTGGACTGCTTGACCAAAGCAGCTCACTTCATCCCAATTAAGATCACCTTCTCCATGGACAAGTTGGCCAAGTTGTACATTGATAACATCACCCGGCTGCATGGTGTACCAATTAGCATCATCTCTGATCAAGATCCCAAATTTACTTCTAAATTTTGGACATGTGTATAGAAAGCTATGGGTACACAACTGAACTTTAGTATGGCATTTCATCCACAGACCGATGGTCAGTCGGAGAGGACTATCCAGACCTTGGAGGACCTACTTCAAACATATGCCCTTGACATGAGTTACAGTTGGGATGAGCACATTTCAATTATTGAGTTCTTTTATAACAATAGCTACTAGGCCATCATCAGTATGTCTCCATTCGAAGCACAATAGGGTAGGAAATGCCGAACTCCTCTCTATTGGGATAAAATTGGTGAACGACATATTCTAGGTCCAGACTTGATATAGGCCACCAGTGAGAAAGTGGTTGTGATCAGAGAGAGAATCAAGGCAGCTCAGTCCAGGCAGAAAAGTTATGCAGATGCCAGAAGAAAACATCTGGAGTTTAATGTGGGAGACAAGGTATTTTTGAAGATCTCTCCAGTCAAAGGGCTAATGCGGTTCGATAAGAAGGGGAAGCTGAGTCCTAGATACATGGGACCTTATAAAATTTTGGAGAGGATAAGACTGTTGGCATACCGGATAGCTCTACCACCAGAGTTGAAGGGCACCCATAATGTCTTTCACATATCCATATTGAGGAAGTACATACCTCAACACATGTGGTCACCTATATACCCCATGAGTTGGATGAGGATTTTCCTATATAGAGTTCCCAGAGAAGATTGTTGACCAGAACGACCACATTCTCCGCAATCGTACTATTTTCTTCGTCAAGGTGAAATGGATGAACCACCCAGTGCAAGAAGCCTCTTGGGAGCAAGAAGATGAAATGAGAAAGCAGTACCCTGGGTTATTTGATTTACCAGGTACATTCAATTTCAAGGACGAAATTCTTGTAAGGTGGGGGAAATGTTACACTTGTACCCTAACCCGGTCTAATTTGAACTGTTATATTAGGTCTCAGATTGGAAGTGGAAAGTACCACAGGGTTTTGGTTTGTGACAGCTCATTATAAAAGGGGGAGAGATGACCCCACTTGCTCATATATTTCATGCCAATCCAACTGGAGGGGATTCAAGCCTTCTGACCCCAAACGGTACTTGACCCGACACGCACACCCGAATCTTGACACGTACCAAAATTGCCAGAGGACCATACACACACAACCTAGGCAAACACTCGTGGAATGACCAAGTGAGGATAGAAGGCAGTCAAAGAACAACACTGCCTTGACCACCGGGAACTGCCTGAGCTAGATCCGGTGGCATATTTTCAGTGGCCCTTTAGGCTGCTAGTTAGGTTCTAATACCTGTGGGCCCCACCACCCGCATCGTGAACAGCCCTGGATGACCCTGCACACTCTCCCACATCTTCCTCATGACTTGTACACCTTATGAGTCTAAAGAGGTGGCCCACATGTCTTGAATTGCAGAATAACCTACTTGGACCGGACAAGGGTCAACAAAACAGACCCTAAGGATATGACTTACTATAAAAGGAGGAGTGAGTTCATTTCTCACTCCTCACTTGTCCAAAACATGGGAGAGAGAAAGAAGAGGAGAGAAAGGCATAAGAGGAAGGAGAAGAAGGAGAAAAGAGGAGGAGCTCACCTTAGCTCCCAGCTTCGCATCCCGCTGTCATAACCTTGCTGTTGGTAGGTACCATCTTCTCCTACCACTCATTGTCTTCATTTTGACCTAGCATAGTTGAGCAAGAAGGTGAATCATGACCACGGCACCTCCCGGAGCTCTGGGATTGTTCATTTCACTTCCCCCGTGTGGTTGCCGAGCTCAAACCAATTCGGGAGAGCTCCGGTAACACTTGTGACCAAATGCCTAGTTAGGGTTTCCACCATTTAGATGTCGTATCTCCCAAATGGCCTAGTGGAATCGGAACTTCTTCGGCTCAAATGGAGGTGGGGAGATTCCTTACAAACTCCACAAAACAAATACCGACAATCGGGCCCAAGCCGGAAAGCCCCAACAAAGGTGGGAAGCCACTGTTTTCCCACCTAAAACACTGGGCCTGGATCCAGTGGTTGTTTCCGAGGAGGTCCCAGCACCTTAGGAGGCCTTTGCCATGGCCATCGGAAACGCCACTGATATTTTCGGTGGTTTTGGGTTGTTTCTAGTGCCTGTTTTTTATGAACTACCTAGAACTGTCAAATTTGACAGTACATATACCCTTTGGGGGTAAATGCTATGGGTCCTTCCTGGTGTTTTTGACAACTATTAACACCCGTCTACCCTTGTACATAGAACAGTGAGGCGCACCTACAACGAGAATAAAAGAGAGTTGAACACCCGGTTGATACACTTGGAACCCGATTCAGTCAAACACAACCGAGGTGAGGGATGGCTGACTTTTATTTTGTGGAGTGTTTACATTTGAAGAAATTACTTACATGTGTTAGAATTCATGAATGCTCTTTAATTGTTAATTTTATATGTGAATATCTTGATATGTTATATTCTTGAATTCTTATGGTATGGAATTGGAAATTATGATATGTTATGTATGTTGAGATGTGTGGCAGAATCCGGTGTGGCTGAGGTGGTTTTGGTACTGTGATAGTCGTGTGGATGTTGCATTCATGCATTAATTATGTGCATTAGATTAAATATAGTCGCGGATTACACTTTGTGGCCGATGGTGATTCCAGTATCACTCTGGGACTATACTTGGAAATGGGTACGCTTTGTGGCCAATGGTAATTCCGATATTGCGTAGCCATACTCAATTGCTTGTATGCTAGAATAGGTATATAATCGTGGGTTACACTTTATGGCCGATGGTGATTCTGGTATCATGTACCCTGGGACAACTTCACCTTATTGCACTGGGGGTTTCTAGGGCCTATACAAGGGTGTAGGCCTGACTTCAATGTAATTCATTTCTCATGTTCAGGTAAATGCCCTTAATGGCAGAAGACTTACACTGACTTCTTTGGAGATTTGAAACCCTTCCAATTGTCCTAGCATGAATAACACTTGCAAGTGGGATCATTCCTTCCCTCATGGTAGAAAACTGTTGTTACCTAGTAGTCTTTGATACTATCTCCCCCTTGTGGTTCATCTGTAGTCAATCACACAAGGGAAATTAGAGCACGGGTATAATATATTAACATACTATGTACTAAAGAATTGATTCGAAGTACTATCTAACAGTGCGGGAATGGCATCACCAGAAGTCCCTAGGGTGCAATAGGATAGGAGTCCTTACTTACAAATCCCAAGCTATTTTGAGCCAAAATTGAAGCTCATCACCTATACTGATGGGAAGTGGAAAGACAATTTCAATGGCATATTCTACGTGAAAATTGAACCATCGGATCTCCCAGTATCACACCCAGAAACCAGAAGCCCCACGAAGGGTAGGACCGACATTTATCTAATCCAGAGATCTAGGAATGGAATATTCCTTTCATGTGGCCCTGCGAAATTCCTAGAAGTTGTATTGCCCATTTTTACGTGACCCTGCAATTTTTGCCATTTTTTGCGGCCCTGCAAAAATCTACACCTTTGGGTCCGAATGCCTATAAAAAGAGAGCTATTCACCCATTCTAAGACATAAAAGGGTCTACCTTTTCACCTACCCCTTATGGGTTACCTACCTTCCCAAGTGTCCCAAAATGCTGATAAAATTTCATTAGTCTTCACTTTTTGTTTTCTCTCATCTTAACCTTCGCTAGCCAAAGTTCTGCTCAAATATTTGTTAGTCCCATTACCTAGATTTATGTTCCAAAACCCAAAAAATACCCAAAAATTCTGAAAAAAAATCCCTAACCTTTAGGAATGTCTTAAAAGGCTTTAGCAATCCCGTCTTCTCCAGATTCCATCAACATTATCCTAGAATCCTAGAATTCTGCCAAAATTTTCAATGATTCTCAGAAGTTGTGAAGGGTTATAGAAAGACCAAAATCTTTGGAGAAGGAAAGTAAACAGTCAAATCCACTTCCGCCTGGGCTGGGGGACACTCACTGAAGTTCTTTTCCACAATAACAAGGGTCCACCCCTCTCGACCCGAAATAGGGGTTCAGCACAGGCGTGGCCTCTCAACTCAGGAGGCAGAATGTAGACTTTTAATTCATATGTGGTGGTGTATATAGTAAAGTATCAATAACTTTGCCATGCATATGGCATAGGATTTATTAGGGGAGAATGTTCGTTCTTAAGCATCTAGTAGGAAGACTGGTTCAACTAGGTGAAGTGGGTGCCTAACACCTTCCCAACTCTCACAACTTGACACTTACCCTTATCTCTGAACCAGATCAATTTTTGAGCCCTTTTCTTATAGATTTGACCCACCCATCAGGTCTTAGGCCCTGACCCAGTGTGGCGACTCCAAATCTTATGTTTCTAAATCCCCGATATTAGATCATTAATAATATTCCTCTCAGAAACCCCCAAGTGAAGAGAGGGTCAATCTCTCGGGTGTTACCCTCACACCCAAATCACCGCATCCCCTCTTGAGGATACATGGAGGATTATTTCACGAAGGCTCTTTCCCTTAGGGGTTTTTCAAAGGAATATTAATGATCATAAAATATTGGGGATTGGGATACACGATATTTGGATTCGCCACCTGGGGTCAAGTCCTAAGACCCGATGGGGAGCCCAATCCATAAGAAAAGGGCTCAAAATTTTGTCGGGTCCAGAGACAAGGGTAAGTGTTAGGTTGTGGAATTGTGAAGGTGTTAGGCACTTATTCTACCCTGTTAAACTAGTATTCCTGCTAGATGCTTAAGAATGAACATTATTTTTTGTTAATCTTGTACCATATGCATAACTAAGTTATTGTTACACTACTATTTATACTACCACATGAATTAGAAGTCTACATTTTTCGTATTGTATCAAGAGATTATACTGGTGCTCAACCCTTGTTTCGGGTCAAGAGGGGTGGGCCCTTTTTCTTATGGACACAAACATTGGTGATGGTCCCCCCAACTCAAGTGGAGGTACCTTTAGCTTTCCCTTCTCCGAAAAACTTGGCCTATTTAAGATTTTTCACAATAACAGGGAATCTTTGGGATTTTGGAAGAATCTAAGCGTCTCTGGGGCTTTACGATAGCACAAGAGAACTTTTTAGAGCTTGTCAATAACTAGGGAATTTTTCTGAATTTTTCTAAATTTTGGGAATTTTGGTAGAATGAAATGAAAAAGGATTGCCCAAATCCCCCAAGTGCTCTATCTATTAGACATAAAAAATTTAACGAGTCTTGATGGATTCAAACCACCACCTCTTTGGGAATCCCCAAGCACTCTACATGTTTAAGCTAAAGATTTTCATACAAAAAAAGAAAACAAGAGCAATTATGATTGAGAAGATTCAAAATTCAACCTAAAATACAACTGCAACAATTTTTTTAAGTAAAAATCCCATAGAGTAGGTGGCGACCATACATGCTGTTAGCTGTTCATATGGTGACTATACATGCTGTAGTTGTTCATAATGTTTCCTTTTAGTAACTGGTCCCTGTAAGCTGCCACAGAATACATTATGGTACATGAATATATGAATGCTTGTACAACAAGTGTTTTTAATATGTCACATACTCGGTATTGTTCTTTCCCGTCCATGTCATTTCAGTTTGTGTATCAATGGGATTGCATCAATATAACCACAACAATGTAAATGGTAATGCAACACTAAAAGCAAATATTAGAGCATCAATTAGCGTCAACCACAAACGATTTTTTTAAGGTCCCTAAGTAGAAGTGTTAAACAAGTTGGACATAAAGGATGAAAATACATCAAATTAGAGAAGAGCTACGACTGGGCATTTAGAAGAACAGAGAGAAGTAACAGTTGCGGACCAATAATCAACATCACTAGAGCTTAGTAGAATCAGATAAAGGTTCACAATCAAATCCACAAAGCAATTGGATAACACAATACAGATCGTACAAGGCATTTCAAGTTATCAAAAAACATTTCACATTATTAGAAACCATCAACTAAAATCAATAGTTCATACCTGGCAGAGCACAAAGTTATGAAAGCATTAAGAACAATAATAGCATTTGAACCCTTAAGTCTCAAAAGCCTCATAAGTTATGCACTAACTAATTTGCAGGGACAAGAAAAAGTAGTCTCATGAGTTATGCACCAAATAGCCAAAAACTTTAAAGAAGGGATAAGAAGTGAATTTTGATTGATATTTTGCTTTGATTGTTTCATATTATTTTCTTTGAAGATTATAAATTACTGCATTATGATTATACGTCTCATCTGATTTCTAGTCAAGTTAACCAAGTAGAAATCTTCATTAAGGGTACCTGAAAACGGTCATTTGACGGAAAATTGGTATAACCTAAAGGTCTTAGGAATGTAGTTGATACCACAACAAACAAAGCAGCTCATAGGCCTATGGGAGTGCAGAAGTGATGCAGCTCAAAGTGAATTGAAAAATAAACCAGAAAACAGAAACAAGTTTTATAGCATGGGGAAGCCAAGTGCAAAAGAATAATCATAATCTTGAAGTCAACTAGAAGTTCTGGGCCTTTAAAGTATCTGCAAAAAAAGATGATGAAATTGCATCCACAGAGAGAGAGCAAAACAAGCCTAAAATTAAAACTAAAATAGCAATCCAAGCAGCAGGTAATAGTTGACAAATCACTATGATGAGCTACCATGATTTGATATCTAGAAAAGATCATCCTCATAATAAAAAAACACTACAGTATTATACCCACACCCAAGTGATGTAATAAAAATGTGTTGCCTTTGACATAGCATTAGATACAAACAGGACCATGATTTACAATGGGTTCTCTAACAATGCCAAGAAGTGGATAACCCGCGCAACTTCCAATAGCAAGTTTGAGCAGATCAGGCTTTCCACGTGTTTCAAAATGCTCTCTACTTCGATGTGCCTAGACAGACAAATTTTTGTTGATCCCTCTTTCCCTATGCATCTAAAATAAGGTACCCTTGTGATTCTCAACTCAAAGGATAGTTAAAATGACGATCAAATCATGTACAATCACCAATGGTTGATTTAGTAAAATAAAGGATTTTATGCAATTTTAAGGCTCTCAAGAAATAAGGAGAACTATATAAGAACATTAATCGGCATAGTGAAAACAGATTTGAAGACCTTGAACCCAAAGTCATTGTCCAACATAGAAAGGAATCACTAAATAACAAATAAGATTCCTGTAGCATGATTTCTACAGTAGTTGTTGGTGCACCACTGGTTTTACTGATGCTTACTATTTGTTCTCCCTGAAAAAGACCCCCCAACAGGTGGGATTTGGTATTATCCTCAGTTTCCCACCAGTTCAGTTTAAACTTAGATAAACCTTTTCTCAACAAATGGAGATCAGCTACAAGAATACTGTTTCACCCTTCACCCTATTAACTACCATAATTAAATCAAAAGTACTCATGTTCTTTGTCACCATTTCAACTCAGGTTCTACCGTAGAACCCCTTGTCTTCCTTTTTTTCCCTAAGCAGTCTCCTTATCCTTTTACCACATTAAATTAGCACCACATCACTTCTTAATGGTGTATTTAATGGCCTCCTTTACCTTTATACAAGCCATTTCAACCATGCTTCCATATATTCTTTCTCCTTTTGAAGAAACTCCTAAATTCGTTTTAATGTACTTATTTCAAAATCTATGCTCTAATCTTGGCACTCATTCATTACAACATCAGTTGAATGATACCTCATTAACCTGTATTTAGCAGAGCAGCTCTCCACATGTTTATCAAATATTATACATCATACAAACACAACCTATGCAGACATAAACTCTGATAGGAAATTCCAATAAAGCAAGAAACTATTGTTTCTCTCTAATAATGTCAACTCCTCACCATCACAAGGACTAAAATGGTAGAAGAAGATTATCGCATACCCAAACATTGCAACAACGAAAAGAAAATCCCCAATAGAATGAGAAGAAGTTCTATTGTAGCTGGCAATTCCTAACCTAATCCACCAGCCTCTGCCGAGGCACAGTTAGTTTTGGTCTTCTAAATACTATCAATGCTATCTCTCAACCTAAACTCAACCGATCTTGGTTGAATGATACACGTCAAGAGATAGCATCATGGATGTCAAGAGATCATTTTATACAAACTGTAAACTATGTAAACTATGCCCGGAATTGAATAAACACTAATAATAAATTCTACATAAAATAAGAAATCAAATTCAGTGCAACAATTAATGAAACAGAAACCAATGACGGAGGCGCTATCAAGCCCTGTTGTGAAATCAAGGAATACCGCGAACATGGAGCAATAACAAGTGAATAAAATCAAACCTTTAGTGGTGAGTGCACACTGCCAAGTTGGGTGGGGGGATGATTCAGACAAATGGAATTTGCAAAAAAAATGGACCATCAGTGAACAATTTAGATAAAAAAAATTTATGCATACACTCTTCATTTCTAGGATTTTCAGTAGGTAACCTTAATCGCAGAGAGATAGAGGGGAGAGGAAAAAGTTCAGTGAGGAGGCAGAGGCAAATCTATGCAGACTGTTAATTAATATGGGTCGGATTGGGTCCTGACCCGGTTCCTTCGTGGGTCGCCCACTTGGAGCAATCATAGACCCACTAGGATTAGAAATCCTAGCTGGCCAATTCTCTATAAAAATGAAGGTTTTGGCCACAAAGCCAAATAAGGGTTTTGACCTAATCTCTAAAACGCTCTCTCTCTCTCTATTTTCTTCTATCTCTCTCAATAAAGAGTACGTGTTTCCAAGGATCTCCATTGCAATCCTTGGATTTATGGATTTATGTCTACTCTCCATTGCAATCCTTGGATTTATGGCTCTCTCTCTCTCTCTCTCTCTCTCTCTCTCTCTCATGGCTTCAACACTAAGATTACCACTTAGTGTGGTAACTCCTTTCCTGATATTTCATCTAGCCACAGTTCTGGAAACCCAAAGTATGAAGAGTCATGCACTTCCTTAATGAATTGACCATTCAGGTTCTTGAAATAGGGTACCATCTCAAGAGTCTCAGATGCTTCTGATTGATACTTTATGAACTCTCCTTCAACTGTCTTGATCTGTTTGTGCTTTGCGTCCTATTTCACCACATGAACATGCCCCCCGTTCTGGATAGACAGATGCCTAATGAAGATGGTGGGGTCAAATTCTTCCAAATCCTCACTAAGAGCATTGATTGATTGGTGATTTGGAAGAGGATTTGTGGTTACATTAGGCTGTTTAGGTTGGAGCTCAAACTTTTTAGCATCATAAAGGTCTTGTATAGCATGTTTCAAATTGAAACAGTTATCTGTGGTATGTCCTTCTTGGCAATGATAGTGGCAGAATAGGTAAACAGTTATCTGTGGTATGTCCTTCTTGGCAATGATAGTGGCAGAATAGGTCTGGATTATACCAACGTGGCTTTGGCTCGGGAATAGGCCTTGGTTGAATCGTGGAAATCAATCCGACCTTCGCTAATGTGCTAAAAACTGAACTCAGGGGTGCACCCAAATTGGCGAACTGCTTCTTAGGTCGACTGGGAGGGGCTGTCCCTTGCTCTAGTGTGAAAGGAGCTACCGTTGTGGACGATGTTGGTGCCGCAAAAGGGAGAATAGACATTGTGGCATTGACCCCTGAGCTTTTCTGTTGTGGAGGTCTTCTGCTACTACTGGACTCAATTGCAAACCGATCCATTTTGGGGAGTTTCTCTTGGAAGATGGCATCCTCAACCTGTTGTGCCGCGACTATCAAACCATCAAAGTTGAGGATGGGGAGAGCAAACAAAAACTTTCGATATGGGTCTCGCAATCCTCTCACTATCATTCCCACTTGCTTTCTCTCATTTGGCCTATCCCACATCTGAGCCGCTTTGTCACGAAACCTTTTCAAATAGCTAGTGAACCCTTCACCTGCTGCTTGCTTTGTTGTTTCCAACTCTCTCCTGGTCAACTCTATCTCTGTATTATAGGAGTATTGGTGAGTAAACGCCTTCATCATATCGTCCCAAGTGCGGGTTGAGGAAGAATCTAGGGCCATTAGCCAATGGTGAGCAGCACCAGTCAATGAAAATTGGAAGGCCTGCCCCAGTTGCTCATCCGTGAAGCCTCGGCCTCCCCTCAACTGGCCAATAAAAAATCTTAAGTGAGTACGGGGATCACCCCTACCATCAAACTTTTCAGAGGTCCATTTAAATTTTTCAGGCAACCTAACATGAGGAAAGAAACACAACCCTTCTGATCTTCAACACCTTTAAGGTTCCTGATCAAGTGTTCAAGGAGACTAACTTTATCCTTCAACTCTTGGTTCTCAAGACTTTCAGACTTTCCTATAGCAGGGCTATTGTCAATCACAACATCATCCTCAACACCTAACACATTGGGGTGAGGAACAACCCAAGGACTATAGAGATGACTCCGTTGGTCCTGAACTTTTGCCGGTCGAGCAACACCTGCCTGAGTTTGCATCATCGCAGTTAAGTTTGCTAACATCTCCTCAATCTTAGTGACACGGGCCTCCATGGGGTCGGGATT
>NW_024870570.1:0-3281 GCF_013358625.1 Macadamia integrifolia
CGGGTCAAGTGCAGAGGGGCCCAGCCCCAGTTTCGACATCACAGATCCATTGCTTTAACTACCATTCCTATGGGCACTATGCTAAAGACTGTTGGGTTAGACCAGCCTTACCCTCCAGTCAGCCCTCTGCGTTTCGACCTCCCTTAACTCGAGGGAATCAATCGTAGGGAAGGTTGTATGCCTTATCAGCTGAGGAAACTGAGGCCAGCACGGAAGTGGTAGCAGGTACATTTTAAGTTTAAGAATTTTCTTATGTTGAATATTGATAACCTGCTGTACTTATATGCATTGTTGCACTAGGTGTTCTACCTATATCGGGCATACCAGCCTATGTCTTATTCGATTCAGGAGCTACACATTCATTCATATCTAAAAGATTTGCTGGGAAACTTGGTATGTCACCCAGGACCCTAGATCATAGGATGATTGTTAGTATGCCTACTGGTAAAGTTACACCGTTGAAGGAGGTGTATGGGCCGTGCCTAGTGGAAATCAGTGGGAAGAAATTGGATGCACAACCCATTAAGTTCAATATGCAGAATTTCGATGTTATACTGGGCATGGATTGGTTGTCGGCTCATCGACCTAATGTGATGTGTGTTGAAAATTTGATTAGGGTGACAGATGATGAAGGAAGAGAATTGGTATACTGAGCAGATAAAATGAAACGGGCGAGAAAGGTCCTCGTCTCCGCCCTTCAATTGGTAAAGTTGTTGAAGAGTGGATGTCAGGGCTACTTAGCATCGGTACTTGATGTTGATACAAGGATTACACCTCTAGAAGAGGTAAAGGTGGTTAAAGAGTTTCCCGACGTCTTTCCAGATGATCTGATGCATTTACCGCCTGATAGAGAGTTGGAGTTTGTCATAGACTTAGTTCCTGGAGCAACTCCAGTGCCTAAAGCCCCATACCGGATGGCACCAGCCGAACTGAAGGACTTGCAGATGCAGTTGCAAGAATTGTTGGAGAAAGGGTTTATTCGCCCAAGTGTTCCACCTTGGGGTGCCCCAGTATTGTTTGTCAAGAAGAAGGATGGCAGCTTGCGTATGTGCATTGATTACTGGGAATTGAATAAGCTAACCATTAAGAACCGGTACCCATTGCCACGCATTGATGATTTGTTTGACCAACTGCAGGGTGCAAGGGTATTTTCAAAGATAGACCTTAGATCAAGCTATTATCAGCTTAAGATAAAGAGTAGCGACATACCCAAGACAACATTCAGGACTCGGTATGGTCACTATGAGTTCCTAGTATTATCTTTTAGGTTAACCAATACACCGGCAGCATTCATGGATTTAATGAATTGAGTATTTCACGATGTCCTCGATAAATGGGTAATTATTTTTATTGATGACATCTTGATCTACTCTAAGATAGAAGATGAGCACACTCAACACTTGAGAATGGTGTTACAGAGGTTGAGAGAACAACAATTGTTTGCCAAATACAGTAAATGTGAATTTTGGCTTGAACAAGTTGGATTCCTGGGACACGTAGTGTCTAAGGCCGGAATTGAGGTGGATCCTGATAAGGTGAAAGTAGTAGTAGAACGGGAAAGCCCTAAGAATGTCACTAAAATTAGAAGCTTCTTGGGTTTGGTTGGGTACTACCGGCGTTTCATTGAGAATTTTGCTCAGATCTCAGCACCAATGACCAAGTTAACCAAAAAGGGTGTGAAATTTGAATGGGTGGAGGAATGTGAGAAGAGCTTTCAGGAATTGAAGAAAAGATTGGTCTCGGCCCCAGTGTTGACCATTCCTGGAGGCACAAGTGGAATGACAGTCTACACTGATGCATCCAAAGTTGGTTTGGGTTGTGTTCTCATGCAACGCGATAAGGTAATAGTGTATGCATCCCGACAACTAAAGGAATATGAGAAGAACTACCCCACTCATGACTTGGAACTAGCCGCACTTAAGATTTGGCGACATTATCTGTATGGGGAGAAGTGCGAGATGTACAGTGAACACAAAAGCCTTAAGTACTTTTTCACCCAAAAAGATTTGAACATGAGGCAGAGAAGATGGCTCGAACTCATGAAGGATGATGACTGTGACATTCAGTATCATCCTGGCAAGGCTAATGTAGTGGCAGATGCATTGAGCCAGAAGGCACAAACTGTGTCACTCTCATGCCTAGCTGTCAGCTCTCTACTTGTACAGGAGGCAATGCTAATGGATGAAACCCTCTTATATGAAGGGGCAACCTTAGAGCTTGAGCATCAACTAGAAAACCTTAAATGGTTGACTGTATCACCGGTGGATCTACAAGTGCATCCAACCATTAGGTAAGAGGTGATAATGAAACAACCTTTGGATCCTGAATTACAGCGGATCAGAGTTAAGATTCAAGATCAAACAATGAAAGATCCTGATTTTGTTTTAGCCAGTGATGGAGCATTACTGTTTCGAGGTAGGTTATGTGTGCCCGATGATTTGCATATACAAGACAAGATAGTACAGGAAGCACACAGCTCTGAGTACTTACTCCACCCAGGAAGTACAAAGATGTATAAAGACCTAAAACAAAATTACTGGTGGCCAAGCATCAGAATCACCATAGCCCTATATGTGGCGACTTGTCTTACATGCCAGAAAGTAAAAGCTGAGAGGCATCGACCTTATGATACTCTTCAACCACTCCCAGTACAAGACTGAAAATGGGATAGGATTACAATGGACTTTGTCACCGGACTACCATGCACACCTAAAGGGATGGATGCGATATGGGTGATAGTTGACCGGCTTACTAAGACTGCTCACTTCATTCCCATCAAGACCAAGTTCTCTATGGCTAAGTTAGCACAAATTTATATGGATAACATAGTGTGTTTACATGGAGTGCCAGTGAGCATTGTGTCAGATAGGGACCCAAGGTTCACTTCCAGATTTTGGAAAAGCTTCCAGCATGCCTTGGGATCACAATTGAATTTGAGTACTGCTTTTCACCCACAGACTGATGGTCAGTCGGAGTGAACCGTACAGATACTAGAAGACATGCTCAGGGCATGTGCAATGGAAATGTGTGGTAGTTGGGAAGATTATATACCCCTTATGGAGTTTTCCTATAACAATAGTTACCAAGCTACAATTGGGATGGCTCCGTATGAGGCATTATGTGGTAGGAAGTGCAGGACTCCTCTGTATTGGGATGAGGTAGGCAAACGCCTAATGTTAGGACCTAAAATGATACAGATGACTTGTGACAAGGTCGATGTTATTCGGGAAAGGATTAAAGCAGCTCAGTCATGTCAAAAGAGCTATGCGAACAACCGTAGG
>NW_024870570.1:7400-80254 GCF_013358625.1 Macadamia integrifolia
CCCCCCCCCCAAAAAAAAAAAAAAAGGGAAGAGAGACGTCTTATCATCTTCGGCCACTACCCTCACAGTGGCGACTCCACTGGGGATAAATGTCAAGCTTCCGACATTAGATGCTACCTTTAAATGTAAGAACATTTTTCACCACATTTGTTTGAAAACGTGTTTGGCTAACCCCATGTTTATATTTGTATTCGCTAACTGCATCATGCATCATGCTTGAAGTGAAATCATTTGACAAGGGACTCCCTGTCATACCCACACCCTCGGGGAGGTCAGCGCATGTCATGGAGAGTACTCTGAGAGCAAATGATACTCTCTTCCTGTACAAGGGTATAGGGTATTATTAAATGGCAAGGATGTTCATAATTGTACCAGCACCCTCAGGGAGATCTGTACACTTTATGACATTTTGAGATTGGATAATGGTATTCCCGTATTACACTTTTACACACGATCACTCACGGTTCCACCACCTCGTGGCCAGTTGCTTAACCTCATGTGTAGTCACGAGTAATAGGTAAGGAAGTCACCCCCTTAATCTCATACCTATGGGTATATCAAAAGGATCACGTACCTTGAGTATATAGATCCTGTCAAGGAAGCTTTATCGGTCCTTTTGCATCCACTGCATACTTAACATCATGTAGAAAATAGATGAAGAACCTAGGAGCGCCACAAGCTAACTGTCGAACTTTTTTGTGGTTTTGAAAGGGAATATTCCTACATTATATTTTCGTTGTAAAGAATTGCTTTCCTAAGTGGGTTTCGGATAGAAGGTATTCCTCCTCCTTACGAAATATGTGACTTAGGGGCAATTCCATCAGAGTCATGTAAAGTCCCGAGAAGTCCTAAGAAAATGAGGAAGGACACCTAGTGGGAAAAAGAGTAAGGAAAGCATGACTTTATTACATGGAATATCTTATGGGAATATTCTCGATAAGCCATTTGTATGAATCTCCCGCTTATGACATTGAGTGGACTGAAGGCGTCAAACCTTATCCACTCCCTATCATTAAGCGGACTAACTTTGAATGGATCATTGGTTGTTAATCTAGTGAATGTGTGAATAAGGGGTTAGGAATTTAAGAATCCAAAAATAAACCACTTTTGGTTCAGGCACATGTCCACACCTCAAGTATTCTTCGCAGTCCCTTTGGACACGTCAGGGTAATTGGTTGACTCGCCTAGGTCCAGTGTCACCTCCATCATCTCTTCAAGATTGTCTACTACCAAGTGATTACTGCCCAATTAGTATGGATCCACACAACTCTGAATCACCCGATCAAGCATTGGTCCATCCTGTGAAGACCTTATAGACAAAAATGGCTGAAGTCAAGAGAGGGATAGCTCAGATATTACATGCACTTTAGAACCCTCCCAGAGCTGATCCCAAGAATGAGCTGGCACCGGATATGGGAGATGTGGAGCATAATGGAGCTATAGGTTATCATGGGAACTCTTCCCAAGTTGCTCAGAAGAATGAGAGCAAGTCAGACCAACTGGTCAAAGAGGATCCTCACCTACCCGTCCAAATGGTTAACGAGCGGCTTTTTCCAAGGGTCCCTCATCCTAGGGTAGTGATTGAAGATAAGGAAGATGAATTTGCAACACATGTCCGAATGGAGCCTCCAGAAATGGATAGAGAAAGGAAATCAGGGAATAATTGGAAAAGTTGAAAAATATGTTCCGAGCAGGGAAGAGTGCGGAAAGCCAAACAGTAGTTTTAGATGAAATGAGTTTCTTTTTTAGGGCAACGATTCCTCAGAAATTCAAGTGGCAGATTAACAGGTTTAATGAGTCAGGAGACCCTAAGGCTCATTGCAAAGTCTTCCTCAGCATCACCAAGTCATGGCAGTTTGCAGACAACCAGATAGGGCAAGCCTTCATGCTAACCCTATCAGGACCAGCACTAAGGTGGCTCACACAGTTGGAGTCATCCCAAACTCAGAATTAGACAACAGAGGTGAAAGCCTTCACCAGGAAGTACTCATACAATACTGAAGTGGATGTGAAACGTTGGGAGCTTGAGACATTGAGACAATAGCCTAGAGAAGGATTCACTGCCTCCTTTATGAGGTTTAGAGATAAGGCCGCCAAGATGGCAGATTGGCTTTCTGAAGTAGAGCAAGTGGAGATATTGATAGAGAACTTATCAAAGCCGTATTATGATGTCCTCTACTATCAACATTTATAGGCTTTTGATGTCCTAATAACCACCGACACACATGTGGAAAATAGAATCCTAAAGGAAGCTCAGTATCAAGGATCCTCCCAAGATGCAGGGAAGAACACCAGAGTCGGATGAGGAAAGAGTTCGAAAACTAATATGGTGAGTGCAGTTCAGTAGTCAGGCTCACCAGCCACTTCTTCACAGCCATTCATAATACAAGCAGATGCACCCTCCTAGAAGGCCCCTCGTTCAAGAAGGCATTTTTCTGATTTGGGAATGGCCGTGACATCAGTGTATGAGAAGTTAAAGAAACAGGGATTATTAGGGACAGTGGCTTCAAGAGTGATAGGAAACCCTCCTCTAGCTTGGTATAAAGATCATGAATATTATACTTACCACACTCAGAAGGAGCACAACACTGAAAGATATTTGGGTTTACAGCATGTAATTTAGGATTTGGTAGACAACGGAACCATTGAGGTCAAGGTGAAGCAACCCCCCAATGTCACCCTAGTCCACTCCCCCATCATATGAACAATCTAGATGAAGAAGCCACAGATATTGAAACCACTCAACTCATTGTACCTAGAGCTTGGAAGAATCATATGAATTCCCACACTTACAGAAAACTCATGAGTCAAAGGGCCAGAGTTATGAGGATCGCCAAAGTAAAGAAATCAGAAGATCGGACTATCATGGTTCATCCTTCCTCATCAACAGCAGAATCCACCGTACCATATTACCAGCCTCTACCATACCTCTCGCCTTCACCATATTACTAGCCTTCGTCATATCATCAACCTTCCCCCCACATCAAGGAGAAGGAATCTCCTCATCCTATCATCCCCAATCTTCATATCCTACCTCTCACATTACATAATCTTCATACCATCCCGCTTCATATCCCTTATCAACCTCATACCAATCCCATTCTCAAGGTTTGGTATATAACCCAAAATAAGGATGGATGGACAAGTACGATTAGAAGGATACGCTTATGCTACCAGACTCCCCAAAGATGAATTTATCAATAGGGTCAGTGAATGCATTATGGGAAGACCAGGAGAGTGATCCCACTTCTCTAATTCAGTCTACTATATCTTTAGAAGACAATTCAGAGGTAATTAAAGAGGTTATAGGTGATCTTCTTAGAGTAGTAACCGCATTGGCCATAGGGGAATAGATCAAAGAGCACACCTCCCTAATCCACGTAGGGAGTGACATAGAGGATGATGAATCAGGTCTGGTCTAACTTTGAGCCTGTGATGTCAAGTCTAACCCTATGAAAATCTTTCAGTCCATACGCTCTAAATACTACGAGCGTTTGGATACAGGAGAATTTAATGGTCAAGAGGAATCTGATGGAGAACCAAGTGAGGGAAAAATCAGTGAAGAGGAGGATGATGACGATGACGATGAGGACAAGAATAAAGATAAGAAGGATGGAGATGACTCTGATTCTCAAAAGGATGATGAGTATCCAGACTAGGACGACTACCAAGGGCCTTGGTACAATTATAATGATGATGAGTCAGAATATTACTCACCAGACCACCAGACATATTTCTCAGTCTATGCTATTGGTAGTGATGACCCAATAGGTGGCATTTACCCTTCCCTCTGTATGGGAGGAGAGATTCTACATCAGATTCAGAAAATGATGAAGAATCTAGAGAGCCGATGCAAATTTATTTGGATAAATCAGAATCTGCATTAGAGATGGAAGAAAAGCTATGTGAAGTGTACTCAAACACATTGAGGATACAAGAAAGAGTGGAAGAAATTGGCAACATGCTGGGTGAAGTAACTATCGATGATCGTTACTACCATGAGCAATTGAATGATCTGGAGGAAATAGGGTCAGACGATAAATTCGCAGAGGCAGTAGATGCTACATTCTAACAGCTTTCTAATGCAGCCAAAAATTTGTGAGCAAGGGCTATGGATATTTGTGGAGGACCTCGACTTCCCAACCCAAGCAGGGAAGGAGAATCAGAGGAAGAGGATGACCCCATGGTAGGGATAATCACCATAACAAATAGTCATAGTGGAGATTGTTATCCCATAAATATTATTATGAAGAAACCTAATAATGTGATGGAAACTAGAAGTGGAAAAGACTACAAGGGCAAGGCTCTAGCGGTAGAACAGTCAAGGGCTAATGAGGTCGGAACTAGCAGCTTGAAGAAAGAGCCAGAGAACCCAGTCTTGGCTCAACTCAAGAAGTCCCAAGCAAATATCTCAATTTGGGGATTGTTAATGGCATCCCCCACACACCGTGAAGTAGTCTTGAAGTCTCTCACCAATCTATAGGTGCCGATCGAGATAAATCTGACACATCTTGCATAGTAGGGGCAACATATGTAGTGCAATCCTTGATGTTCTCAGATTCAGAGCTTCCCAAATGGGTCCAGCATAATTGAGCTCTCCACATCACTGTAGAATGTCTTGACAAAGTGGTTCTCTAGGTTCTTATTGACAACGGGTTCGCTTTGAATATGCTACAATTGAGATCGGTAAAGAGTATTGGCATCAACCTAGAAGAAATGAGTCCGATTACCCAAACCATATGGGCATATGGCAATACCAAGAGGAAAATCCTTGGTATTCTTGCCCTTGTCGTAAAGATTATCCCAGTGAAGTTTGATATTGATTTCCAAGTCATTGATATACCGATAACTTTTAACATGCTCTTGGGAAGGTCTTGGTTACACCATGCGAAGGCAGTGTCCTCTAGTCTCCATAAAAAATGAAGTTCATTCATGAAGGGAAGGTAATCACAGTAGTCAGAGATCCCGAAGTGGTAATCCTTGGCCAATATTGAAAATGGGGAAGAGCAAGACCAGGAAGTCCAACTAAGTGGTTTTGAATTAGACACAACTTGCGCAACCATTGCTAAAGAAGTTCCAAAGGAGGAAATACCAGCTAACTATGAGGCCATCTGGAGTCCGTTAGTGAATTAGATGATGAAGAATATGTAATATTTTCCTAGCATGGGGCTATGGAAATATCATCAAGGAGTTCCAAAGCAGCCTAGTTTGGTGGCGAACAAGGGAAAGAATGGTCTCGGGTACACTCCTCCGGCCACCAAAGGGAAGAAAGTGCTGAGGATGACTAGGAAGATCTTCGTCTCTTACTACCCTACTCACAATTGGTATTTTGTAAAAGGAGAGGATTTCCCTTTCTATGGAAATGTGAAGCCATGGTTTGATGAACAAGCCGCAAAGATGCAACCAGGATTTGAAGTATTTTTCTAAGACGAGTTCAACTGGGCGACTCATGAAGTGGAACAATGGAAAATGCTAGTCAAAGAAAGTGATCAAGATAGTTGCATCATCGGGATAGCAGAAATTGCATTGATTGAGATTGGGTCTTCCTCTGGCGACCCTATAACATTGATCCAATCGAATGAGGCACCAAGTCCTTGAGTCCTTCTGAAAAAAGAATGAGAAAAGAAGATAAAGCTCACCTAGAGTCTGCCACTTCCTATTGATTTGAAAAGCTACATTTGTTCTCTCATACAAGAGCCAAGAGCCCGAAGCTACATGAGCTCAAGCCTCGTCCTTTTAGAGGAAGAAGTGCATATGCGAAGCAAAGAAGAGCACAAAGAATGATGGTTTGCATGTATTGTGCCCGAATCAACTACAATGGGAAGGTCCATGAAGGTGGTTAAAGATTTGACCGAGGCACCGGGATGGACTTTAGAAAAAGAGGATTGAGCAGTCTCCACCAATCTTCACCCCACATAAAGTTCAGCTTTCGAGAACATGAGATTGACCAACTAGTATTCATGAAGAATTTGGCACCTATCCTGAAGAACCATTGTGTCACTGAAGAAATAGCGGCAACCTTTTCAAAAGGAGAAGGCCCTTTGCCACATCTCCTCGTCCATCAAGCCATTGAACCGCTTCTGAAATGGAAAAGCATTAGAGAAAACTTCAAGTTTGCTTATGCGATTGAGTCAACCAGCCTGAATACTCTTGAAAAAAAGCATGAAGCTGGTTATCAAGTCTATAGTCGAGTCTGTTGTTTATGATTTCGTGTCAGCCTCCCCTCTCGAGGAGAGTCCAAAGACCTTGTATGTCAAGTCTATCACTCCTTTTATGAATGAAATTTCTGATTCGAGTATGATTTGCCTCCTTTTCTGATGATGATCATAATAAATATCAAGAATCAATAAAATAATACAAACCAAAGAAAGCCCAACCCATCTGTGAGGATACTTGGGTTATTAATTTAGGAACCGACCAATACCTTCGAGAGGTAAAAATTGGCACTACCCTTGATGACGAAGAAGCAGAATAGATTATTAGTCTTCTAAAGGAATTTGTCGAGGTCTTTGCTTGGTCTTATAAGGTATGCCTAGTGTCGACCCCAACATAGTACAACATCGATTGCCAACCTACCCTAGGGTAAATATGATAAAGCAGAAGCTCTGAAGAATGTGGCCAGAATGGAGTGAGAAGATAAATAAAGAAGTTATGAGGTAGTGGAATGCACGGTTTCTACAAGTGGTGAAGTACCCCCAATGGTTGGCCAACATTGTACCAGTACCGAAGAAAGATGGCAAGGTACGAATGTGCGTGGACTTCCGAGATCTTAACAAAGTGAGCCATAAAGATGACTTCCCATTACCTCACATTGATGTATTGGTGGATAATACGGTGGGGCATGCTTTGTTATCATTTATGGATGGATTCTCATAATACAACCAAATAAGCATGCACCTAGAAGATCATGAGAAGACAGCCTTTACCACTCTATGGGGAACCTATTGTTATAAGGTGATGCCTTTTGGACTGAAGAACACCGAGGCAACTTATAAGAGAGCAACTACTGCCATATTGCATGACATAATGAGCAAAGATGTGAAAGTCTATGTGGATGATATGATAGTGAAGTCAAAAGATCTGCAGGGGTAAATTCCCACATTAAGGTGATTCTTTGAAAAGATCAAGAAGTATCAGCTAAAGTTTAATCCTCAGAAGTGTGTATTCGGGGCAACAAAAGGAAAGTTGTTAGGTTTCTTGGTGAGTGAAAGAGGCATTGAAGTTGACCCTATCAAGATCAAGGCAATTTAGGAGATGCCCCACCTCGGACTGAGAAGCAAATACCAAGATTTTTGGGTCACTTCTAGTATATTAGTAGATTCAAGCTCAGTTGACTACAATCTATGAACCAATTTTCAAGTTGCTGAAGAAGGATCAGCCCACGGAATGGAATGACCAATGCCAACAAGCTTTTGACAAAATCAAGGGATACCTCATGAACCCACCAGTATTGACACTTCTGGTGGAAGGAGAACCACTTCTCTTGTACTTATCCGTGGGAGAATATTCCATGGGCTCTTTACTAGCACAGTAAGAGAAGAAAAAAAGAAAAGAGCATGCCATATACTACCTTACACAGTACACATCTTTGGAAAGAACTTATGGGGTATTGATTTGAGCAATGAAAAGGTTGTGACACTACATGGTTTCCTATCTGGTGTACTTGATTTCAAGGATGGATCCCATCAAATACCTCTTCGAGAAACTAGCCCTAATCGGAAGGATGGCCCTTTGGTTGCTTTTACTATCAGGTTTTGTCATCACCTATGTAACTCAGAAATCTATCAAGGGGCAGGCCATAGCCGATCATTTGGCTGCCCACCCCACAGAAGATGGGAGATCCTTGGATGATGCGTTTCCTAATGAAGGAACCACAGAAATAGAGGAAGAAGACATAGTTAATGAATGACAGTTATTCTTTGATGGGGTAACCAATTAGAAGGGATGTGGTGCAGGAATATTGCTTATCACTCTTGATGGCCTTTATTTGCCTTCATCATTTCGCCTCGACTTCCCTTGTACCAACAATACTACCGAATAAGAAGCTTATGCTTTGGGGCTCAAAATTGCTTTGACTATTGGAGTGAAAAGGATCAAGGTTTACGGTGATTCATCCATCATCATCTGTCAGACACAGGAAAAGTGAAAAACTAGAGATGAAAAGTTGAAGCCATATCAAGAACATCTGAAAGAGGTGACTGGACACTTTGAGAATATCTCATTCGAATACTTCCAGAGAGATAACAATAGGTTTGCTGATGCTCTTGCAACCTTGGCTTCCATGGTAGAATGCAACCCTATGGCTAGGGTTCGATCGTTCTTGGTGGAAAAAAGAAGCAGGCCCATTTATTAGAATTCAGTGAACTCTCATTGTAGATGGTCAGTCTTGGTTAGCTCACATAATGGATTTCATCAGGGAAATGAAGTACCCAGTTGAAACAACTGATAGAGAAAAGAAGTTTATGACAAGATATGCCACCCAGTTTATCCTTCAGGAAGATTTGTTATACAAAAGATCCTCCGATGGAACACAGTTGCAGTGTGTGGATGAGGAGCAAGTTATAACCATCATAGAGGAAATTCATCAAGGTCTTTGTGGACCCCATATGAATGCTAAAATGTTATCTAAGAAGATCCTCAGACGGGGATATTACTAGAACACAATGGAAGCGGATTGTGTAGACTTTGTTAAGAAGTGCCACAAGTGTCAGATATTTTCCAACATCATACATATCCCGCCAACAGAGTTGCATTCACTTAATTCACTTTGGCCATTCTCCACTTGGGGCATCGACATCATTGGGAAGATCAACCCCAAAGCATCCAATGGTCACGAGTTCATCTTGGTAGCCATTGATTATTTCACCAAATGGGTAGAAGCTCAGTCATATATGGTCCTCACATTTGCTAAGGTAGCCAAATTCATCCAAGAAAATATCATTTCCCAATATGGAATACCTCAAGAGTTGGTATCAGATCAGGGATCCTATTTTTGGGGCAAGATCGATAAAATCTACACAAAGTTCAGTATCAGAAGGCAACGCTCTACCACTTACAGGCCGTAAACTAATGGGACAGTGGAAGTAGTCAACAAGAACATCAAAGTTATCCTGCAAAAAATGGCAGAAACACAAAAAGATTGTGCTGATAAATTACCCCTTGCCTTATGGGCATACCGGACTTCTGTACGATCCTCGACAGGGGCAACCTCTTTTTCTTTGGTATATGGGGTTGAGGTAGTTCTACCTATGAAAATCCTGGTACCATCCCTAAGGGTGCTTCTTGATATTCAGCTACCTAAAGGAGAGTGGGTGAAGGCCAGACATGACGAGCTCAATTTTCTCGATGAAAGGAGCATGAAAGCCATGAATAATTTGAAAAAAATATCAATTGAGAATGGCCAGGGCCATTAACAATAATGTGAAGCCCTGCCACATAGAGGAGGGTGAACTTGTTCTTCAAGAACAAAGAGCCCCAATTCATGACCCAAGAGGGAAATTCAGGCCCAACTGGAGCGGCTCATTCACCGTCAAAAAGATTTTACCAGGTAAGGCTGTGAAACTTATAGATCACAACAGTGAAGAAATACTAAGACTGGTCAACATGGATCAATTCAAGAAATATTATGTTTGAAAGAGTGAAGAGCCTGAACTATGTCAGACCTAATTCATTTGAGGGATACATAGGCAACTTGACATGTGCAAGTGTGGTCTCAACCATCTAAAGACAATAAATTAGTTCCTTGGTTAATAGCCAAAGTATTTTAAAAGATCATCATAGTTTGTGTCCCCTAAGAATCTCCATTTGGCATGAAAGGCCATTAGGTATTTATCATCCACCCATTGGTCCGTCACTTCTTATCTAGGATTCTATCCCCCAAGAATAGCCATTTGGCATAAAAGGCCATTAGGTATCTGTCATCCACCCATTGGTCCATCAACTCTTATCTAGGATTCCATCCCCTAAGAGAAAATCGCTACCCGACACTAGTTTATCAAGGCCAGTTTATTCCCCACCCTTGATCAGTAGAAAAAAAAAAAGAAGAGCTTGATGCAATAAGGATAAAGGCTTGTTTGAGTCATTAGCTAATGAGTAATGCTTTGATAAATCATCATATCTCTTTTGTTTGTGACGGTTTCAGGAAAAGTCATGAGCTCGTTAGATGAGACATTGAGGAAATGGACTTTAGACATAAACATGAGGGCACCAGGATTGCTGGAATCCATGAATGTGTTATTTCTCGGCTAGATCGTGTGTGTGAAATTACATCACCAATTACTCCGACAGGTGCCTCAACACTAGGATGCCAACCTGCATGTATTTTGGTTTGGATTAGTAGAGATCTACCTGACTTTTGAAGAATTTTGAGTTTGTATGTTATCTCCACCCAAAGGTAGGTTGTTCCAACTGTCTTTGAAGAAAGATTATTCAGAGGAAATTCAGGACTTCTTTGGATGGAAAGAAGAGGAAGCGAAGTAATTTGTCAGGTACGGGAAGATTGACATTCTGAAAGTGGCCCAGATCTTCATCCAATATCTACCAGTGGGAGAAATCCATCAACAGAGATCACAAGATGCTTATTTACTTTGCATGATAGCTCGCTATGTTCTCTGAACTCCCTGGTGTGGTGCACTACCCGTTCTAATTGGAATGGTAAAATAGTTGAAGAAGGGAGGTGACATCATCCCTACGGTTCATGCAGAAACACTCAAGGGATTTGATGACATGAGTCATGGCCATAGATTCGGACTAGATCATTATCAAGGGAGTCCTACTATTTTTCAAATTTGGCTCCTCGAGAAACTAAAGTTAACCAAACCATTAAAAGGAGGCCCACTTAAAGCTCTTTGCTACTAGGACAAGTGGGAAATTCTAGGATTTGACCTTATCACTGATTGGGAGAAGTACCTGTAGGAAAGGACTGTGCAAGATATCGTATGGAGGTGCCCAGGGAGGCCATAAGAAAATTTTTTGATGAAGACCCCTGGCTGCAATTATGTTAATTTGATGGGATTGACTCACACATCCTTTTATTTGCCTACGTACATCGATCGATAATATGGGCTCGAGGTTACGGACCCAGAAGAATTGGTGAACTTTCACCCACCTTAAGAGTTGTCTCCCCACCTTGTTACTTACCTATCCTGTCTATGGTAGGAAAGTTGCTCACCTTTCCATGTAATTCACTTGGTAATAGAATGAGGAAGTATTTGGATTTTCATGTTATCTCGATTATTCTAATTATAACTTGAGTTATGGAATTGATTATGCGTAAACATTGCAAACGAAAAAAAAAATATATATATTTTTTGTACCAAGGATATGTTTTCATTCATAAAATGCTAAAAATAAAATGATGAACAAACAAGGGGGAGGGAAAAAGAAAAAGGAAAATATAGATATGTTTGTGTTTACAAGAAATACAGGAACAAATCCCTATGGGTCAAAAGCCATCATCTGAACAATACTCTGAATTATCCCCATGGAGACCGGGGAACCTGCGGATGCTAGTCCAACCTGCTCCAGCCTCTATATCATGTCCTGAATCAATGCATCTTGCTGTGCAAGTTCCTGCTCGTAGGAACTAACTTGGCTCTCCAAGGCGGCAATCCTCCCATCCTAAGGAATATAGGAAAGGATCAAGAAGAAGCAAGTCCTATTATATCTCTAATTCTAAATACAGGAATGAAAAATACGAAATTGAAATAAAGAGTTGTATTGTTGGTTTTGTTTGAATGTGTTAAGTCTCCTTGTTTTGGGTGCCTTTTTCTCCTTATATACCTTGGATCCATTAACTGTTCCACCGCCCATGTTATTTGCCCACTTTGCTCATAAAGTGGTTCTTCCAATGTACTGTCGCCACTTGTCCCACTAACTTTGCCTTATGTAGGCATATTTTAACCACTTTGGTGAACCGGTATCATCTTTTACGTGGGTGACAAACCGATACGGTCAGCCCACATTTTCTTCCAAATACCCAAAACTGCCCCTGCCACGTCACTTGGGCGTATTTTGAATTTTGGGCTCCAACAATTGCCCCTCATAATCCACCTTACGACGCCATCTTTTGGCCGAAAGTATGTGTGGATTATGTTAGTCTTCATCCTCTAATGGCCTCTTAATGAGTAATTCAGATTTTAAGGCTTAGGCGTTACTAGATTGTACTCCCCTCGGTCTCTTTAAATACTCTGGTTTTTAGGTCTTTTCTCATATTTCACCCACTTTGGGTTTGTCCTTTTGGCGGTTTGATTCTTTTCCTCCAAAAATTTTAAACTATGGGTGATAATTACCTTTGTCTGTACGAATGTTAAATCAGCCTCCTTTACTGCCTATATTGGACTGCCAAGCGTCCCTTGGCCGACGTGCTTTCAGCGAGATTTTTCTACGATTCCTTTTAAAAAGGTGAATAGTACTCATAGATACTATTCATCTTCTTTTTTGATTTTCTTTTACTCTGCACTTTTTCCTTCCCAAGTGTACGAAGGTGAGATGAGTTCTTTTTTTCCCCTTATTGACGATCCTCCTTTGGAGGAGTAGTTAACCCAAGACAGTGACTCTCTCCGCACTCTACCGGTCCAGCCTGAGGTACTCATCTTCCTTGATTCTTCACTGCCCCTTGGTCCTATTCTACCTTCTCCTCCTTTCAAGGTGAAAAAATTTCCTTGTCACAAAAAGGAGGAACTCCTTTTCCATAAACCTGACCCTATTAGAGATGAGGCGAAGCCTAAAGCTTGGCATCACTTTTGGCCTCGTCACCTAGAGGGCTGGAATGAATGGGTAGAGTGGATGACCGTGGTTAAATCCACTAAATAGCATAGATTAGGAATTTTCTATGCTATCTAACTAACCGAACGTTTCATTCCTCCTGACTGTCCTCTTCTCCAAGTGGCCATGTGTTTTTGGTCGCATTCCACCAATGCTTTTCACTTTCCCTATGGAATGCTTAGCCCAACCCTAATGGACATAGGAGCCCTTCTAGGCTTAACATCTTTGGGTGAGGAGCTCAATGGTGTCACCGCTGGCCATCTTAATGATAATGGCTTGAAATTTTCTAGGCATTGCACTTATCCCAATTATGTGACAACGTATAGGAGAAAGGTTGGCCTTGTCTCCCACTAGGAATATGTTGCAATCCCACTAGATTCTTCTTGATCCTTTCCTATATTCCTTAGGATGGGAGGATTGCCGCCTTGGAGAGCCAAGTTAGTTCCTACGAGCAGGAAATTGCACAGCAGAATGCATTGATTCAGGACATAATACAGAGACTGGAGCAGGTTGGACTAGCATCCGTGGGTTCCCCGGTCTCCATGGGGATGATTCAGAGTATTGTTCAGATGATGACTTTTGACCCATAGGGATTTGTTCCTGTATTTCCTGTAAACACAAACATATGTATATTTTCCTTTTTCTTTTTCCCTCCCCCTTGTTTGTTCATCATTTTATTTTTAGCATTTTATGAATGAAAACATATCTTTGGTACAAAAGCCCCTTTTTTTTTTTTTGCTACAGAATATGTGACCTTCTCAGGTCTTATAGCCATAGATCATAAGTGGCATAGTTTGAAGAATCGCGTAGTTGTAGTCCAAATACTTCCTCATTCTATTACCAAGTGATTTCCCTGTAATCATCAGCACTTACATATTTTCTCCTTGATAGCTATACGTGTGGCTCTTCAACTCTTGAGGTGCGTGAAAGTTCACCAATTCTTCTGGGTTGTCACCTCGAGCCCATATTACGGTCAATGTACGTATGCAAATAAAAGGATGTGTGAGTCAATCCCATCAACCTAACATAATTGCAGCCAGGGGTCTTCATCAGAAAATTTTCTTATGGCCTCCCTGGGCACCTCCATACGATATCTTGCACAGTCCTTTCCTACAGGTACTTCTCCCAATCAGTGATAAGGTCAAATTCCAGAATTTCCGCCCAAGAAATATAAAAAAGTCACCAAGTGGACCTCTACATGATGATGCTGCTATTTTCGTAACTTCTGATGTACTTAAAGGCAAGGGTCAAGTTTCCGATCAAGTACCTGTTCCCATTCTGCCTAAGGCTCCGTCTACTCCAACTTCTAAAGACGTAATTCTCTTTTTTTTTTTTTTTAATTGATTCATCTTTTCAACCTTCTTTTCTCATATATGAGAGTGGTCATAGAAATTTCTTCTTTCATAGGCCTTCACATCTCTTCCCAACTGTAGTGGCATGCTCTCTCGCCTGAATCTTCTCAGGTCCTCCTGAACTCATATTCCTAAGACTACTTCTGATGCATCTTCTCAGACCGTGTCTCTCATTGACTCTGTGAGAGTGTTATGTGAATCTTTAGCCAACATGTCTGCAAGGGAATTTTGGAGGAGTGGGCAAACTTCTGATTTGGTAAAACTTTCCCCTGACAATCTTGCTGACCCCCTTTTTTCGGCGAGGCAGCGTGTTTATGGACATCTTCTTAAGAATTTGAGCTCGATGCTAGGGAGCATGGTCCCTGAGGCGATTGATGTCTTTGACTCAACTGAACAGCTTCTTGCTGCCCACAAAGCTGCTTCTGAAAAGGTGGACATTGCCCAACCCAAACTGGAGCGTTTGAAGGCTGCCATCGCTTCTGAGGCCAAGATCAAATGTCTGGAGGAAGAAATCAAGAGTTTACAGTAAGAAAAGGAGAATAAAAGACAGCTGATGAACTCTAACACTTAAGAGCTCAAGGATCTTTTCGAGGAAGTTTCCTAGCTAACTGTAGATCTACAAGCTTCTGAGTTGCGTGTTGAAACTTGGAGAGAGATATGCTTGAATCTCTCATCAATTATCTCAACTGGACGACCAATTTCAGGCTTGCTGGTCTCAGGTAGCTGAATATCTCAATTTTAAGGCCTATGAGCTAGAGAATCTAAGGGGGATGCCCCTTAGTATGTTCTGAATAATTTCCTTTTCTCTCTTCCGTACTCTTTCCTTTTGATGATGAACCGTTTATGGCCTTCCTTTTAAGTAATGACATTCTGACCATTATACTTTTGTATTATTGGTTCTTCATTGAGCGAGGTCTGTAGACACTCAATTTTGTCACCCTCCCCCCGGCTAAGATGACATACGGATCTTGGATGCAACCTTTCACCTCCAATCAACAGAGCTAATAATTGACTAAGGTAACTATTCCTGGAAGCATTCCATACTCACCTAAAATTCCCAAAAAACCCACGCGAGAGAAAAAAAGGTCAAATTATGACATTTCATATACAAAGGAATCCCATCAAAGTGACCGCACAGATGCATAGCACTTAGAATTACGATTCCAATGATATATCGTACATTAAAATTGGGACATCGGATCTCCCGCAATCACTCCCAATAATATCACCTTGAGTGCCAAAACCCCTCCCATGCGAGCACCCATTCCTTGCTTTGAGTGCCCAAATCCCGTCCATGCAAGCATCCATATCTTGCCTTAAGTGCCCAAACCTCACCCATGCGAGCCCCGTGTGTACATGGCCAAGCCCCGCGTGCACCCAACCAAGCCCCGCTTGCAAATGGCCAAGCCTTATGTGCACACAGCCAAGCCCTTCGTGCACACAACCAAGCCCTGCATACACAAGGCCAAGCCCCACGTGCACCCGACCAAGCCCCGTATGTACCTGATCAAGCCCTGCGCATACCAGGTCGAGTTTTAGCGCCCATGTTTGAGTTCCTGCACCTATGCCGAAGCCCTAGCACCAATACCGAGGCACCAGCACCCATGTAGGAGCCCCAGCACCGTTGCTGGAGCCCCAACACCACTGCTGGAGCTCCAATGCCCCTGCTGGAGCCCTAACACCTCTGCTGAAGCTCCTACACCCTTGTCAAAACCTTTGTCACTCCCGTCGACGATCGAAATCCCTCTTTTAGTTACACTGTAGCCTCCCATTGGTCCAAAAATGAATCTTTTTACATGATTGGTCCAAAAAAAATTATCTTTCACCCCATTGGCTATAGAAAATTACCCTCCACCCCATTGGTCCAAAATTTATTACTTTCACCCTATTGGTTTAGAAAAATTACTTTTTACTACCATTAGTTAAGAAATTTTCTCTTTCCTCCCTATTGGTCCAAAAATTATATAAATACCCCCTCCCTAGGATTTTACACACCAACACACACCAAAACAACCCAAGTCTCTTAGTGAGAAACTCATAGTAGAGAAGCTCTGCCCTCTCTCCTCCCCTCCCCTTTTGAGGTTTTCCAAGTCTTCGGAGAGATCTTCATAAGATCCGAAGTGCTCTTCGGATCTTTGAAGTGTTCTTCGGGCCTTCAAGACTCTTCAATCCTTTGCCTTCTTGAGTGAGATTTTTAGGAAAAGTTTCCTCCTAGCCCTCCCATAGCCTATCCCTAGTGGAAGCTCTGTCCGAGTGCCACCTCAGCCTAGCCCTCCTGTAGCCTATCCCCAGTGGAAGCTCTGTCTGAGTGCCACCTCAGCCAAAACCAAGAAGTAGCTCATCCCTAGCAAAAGCTCTGCCAGAATACCACCTCAGCCAAAGCCTGAGAATAGCCTTCCCTAGCCGAAGCTATGTCCGAATTCAAATCCGAAAGTAACCGTTCCTAGCTGAAACTTTGCCTGAATAGTATCACAGTCAGCATCTCTCAAGAAAGAAAGTTGGAGGTCAAGACCATCTTCCCCTGAGCTGGGAGAATCCACAAGAAAGTTCATACTAGCATTAACCAGGGGTTCCACCCCTTTTGACCCGAAACAGGGGTCAAACTCAGGTATAATTTTTTAACAAAATTAGCACAATGTAGACTTTATATAGACCTTGTTTTAGTGTATATAGTTATTTAAATTTAGTCAATGTATATATGTGTGATAACTTAGCCATGCATGCAGAATAGGAATAATTATGGAAAATGTTCGTTCTTAAGCATCTAGTATGAAGACCGATTGAACCGGGTAGATTGGGTACCTAACACCTTCCCAATTCTACAACCTGACACTTACCCTAAATCTTTGGACCAAACCAACTTTTGGACCATTTTCTCAGGAATCGGGCCCACCCCCAGGTCCTAGGCCCATAACCCTAGGTGGCGACTCAAAACCCTTTTGCATGATCCCAATCCCCGTATTGGATCATCATCAAATCCCTGTCTCAAATGATGAACTTTACACTCTTACAAAATAGGCCTCCACGTATCTCTGAGCGGCAATACGACGGCATGGGGCCCACAGGGTAAGCACACATGACACACCCCTCCCTTATGAAAGAGAAAGAGAGGAGAGAGGATGAAATCAATGCAAGTCCTTTCCCTCCCAAAAAAGAAGGGGAAGAGAGACCTCATTTTCGACCGCTACCCTCACAGTGGCGACTCCACTGAGGATAAATGCCAAGTTTCTGACACTAGATGCTATAATTAAATGCAAGAATATTTTTCACCACATCTATTTGAAAATATGTTTGGCTAACCCCATGTTTGTAACTGTACTCGCTGACTGCATCATGCATCATGATCGAAGTGAAATCATTTCACGAGAGACTCCCTGTCATGCCCACACCCTCGGGGAGGTCAGTGAATGTCATGGAGAGTACTCTGAGAGCAAATGGTAGTAACTTCCTATACAAAGGTGTGGGGTATTGTTAAATGGTGATGATGTTCATAGTTGTGCCAATACCATTGGAGAGGTCCATGTACTTTATGACGTTCTGAGGTCGAATAATGATATTCCCACATTACACTTTTGTAAACAAGCACTCACGGTTCCACTACCCTATGGCTAGTTGCTTAACCTCGTATGTAATCACGAATAATAGGAAAGGAAGTCATCCCCTTGATCTCGTACCCACGGATATATCAAAATGATCACATACCTTACGTATATACATCCTGTCAAGGAAGCCTTGCCGATTCTATTGCATCCACTGCATACTCGCATAATGTAGGAAATAGATAGAGAATGCTAGGAATGCCACAAGCTGATCTATAGAATTTGTTTGCGGTCTTGAAAAGGAATTTTCCTATGATATACTCTAGTCATAAAGAAATGCTCTCTTAAGTGTGTTTGGATAAAAGGTGTCCTTCCTCAGAAATGAAATAAGGATGATTTGGCATACGCAATCCAGGATGATTTCTGTCAAAGTCCTGCAAAATGCCGAATTATCTAAAAGACCCCAGGAAACTAGGAGGAAGGTCACCTAGTGGGATAAGATTAAGGGAAGCATGAATTTATTGGAAGAGAATGTATTAATAGGAGTATTTTGGTCAAGCCATTTGTGTGAATCTCCCGCTTATGACATTGAGTGGATTAGGGGCATCGACACCTATCCACTCCCTACCATTAAGTGGACTAACTTTGGATGGATCATTGGTAGTTAAATCTAATGAATTTGTAAATAAGGGGTTGAGAATTCAAGAATCTTAAAATAAACCATTTTTGGTACAGGCACAATTTCACACCTCAAGCATTCTCTGCGGTATATTTGGACACGTCAGGGTAACCGATTGACTCGATTAAGTCTTGTGTCACCTCCATCATCTCTTCGATATTGTCTACCACCAAGTGATTACAACCGAGTTCATAAGGATCCACACAACCTCGAATCACCTGAGCAAGCTGTGAGGGTAGCGGTCGGAGATGATGAGACATCTCTCTTCCCTTTTGGGGGAGGGAGGGACTTGCATCTCGTCCTCTCTCCTCTCTTTCTCTTTTATATTAGGGAGGGGTGTGCATCATGTGTGCTTACCTTAAGGGCCCCGCACTATCGTTTCGCCAGTCGGTGATACGTGGAGGCGTATTTTAGAAGAATGTGAAATTTATCATTCGAGACGGGGGTTTGATGATGGTCCAATATGGGGATCGGGATCATATAAATAGGGGTTTGGAGTCACCACATAGGGTTATGGGCCTAAGACCCTGGGGTGGGCCCAATTCCTGAGAAAGGGGCCTAAAATTTTGTATAGTCCAGAGATTTAGGGCAAGTGTCAGGTTATAGAATTGGGAAGATGTTAGGCACCCAATCTACCTGATTCGACCGGTCTTGCTATTAGATGCTTAAGAATGAATATTTTTCACAATTATTACTATTCCACATGTATGGCTAAGTTATCACATATATATACATTAACTAAATTTAAACTACTATGTACACTAAAACAAGGCTATATAAAGTCTACTTGATGACAAGTTGGTTGAGAAACTGTACCTGAACTTAACCCCTGTTTCGGGTCAAGAGGGGTGAGCCCCTGATTAGTACCGGCTCGGATTGTCTTTCGTTTTCTCTTGGCTCAGTGGAAGATGGTCTTGACCTCCAACTTCCTTTCTTGAGATACGTTGACTGTGATGGTATTCGGATAGGGTTCTAGCTCGGAATAATTACTTTCGGATTTGGATTTGGACAGAGCTTTAGCTATGGAAGGCTATTTCCAGATTTGGATTTGGACACAGCTTCGGCTAGGGAAGGCTATTTCTAGGCTTAGGATGTGGTGGCACTCTTGTTGATTTTTCGCTGGGGATTGGCTAGGGGAGGGCTAGGCTGAGGTAGCACTCCGACAAAGCTTCTATTGGGGATAGGCTAGGGGAGGGTTAGGCTAAGGTGGCACTTCGATAGAGCATTCGCTGGGAATGGCTATTTCTGGAAAGATTCCAGGGGCACTCGAATAGAGCTTCTGCTAAGAACTGCCATTTTTGGAAAGAAATGGATTGAATATCCCCAAAGCCCCGAAGAACACTTTGAAGATCCGAACAAAACTTTGGATCTTGATAAAGATCTCTTCGTAGACCCGAAGAACCTCAAAGGGGGAGGGATTTCTATTTTTGGTAAAAGCCAAGAACACTCAAAGGGGGGAGGCTAAAAGCATACTATTTTTGGCAAAAATTGGATTGATCTAAAGACTTGGATTAAAGATCTTCAAAGTCCCGAAGAACACTTTGAAGATCCAAACAAGATTTCGGATCTTGATAAAGATCGCTTCGAAGACCCAAAAAAATTAAAAGAGGGAGGGGAGGAGGAGAGAGGGCTTCACTACTATGGAGTGAGGTGGGGTTGTTTGGTATGTAAAATCCAAAGGAGGGGGTATTTATAGGATTTCTGGGCCAATTGGGAGGAGGGAGAATTTTTAACCAACGGACAAAAGAGGGTTTTTGGACTCAAGTGGGTGAAGAGGGTTTTTATCCAATGGGTAAAAGGGGTTCTTGGATTAAAATGGGTGAAGATGGCTTTTATCCAATGGGTAAAAGGGGTTTTTTGGGAGAGAGAATTCTTAGCCAAAAAGTGGATTTTTGTTCTCAAGTGGATGGAGAGGAAATCTCTTCACTCACTGGGCCAATAGAATACCAATCCCGGCCATTAACAGTGGCGCACAAGGTTTGGCCGAAGTGCACGGGGCAAGGCCAGCATGGGAGGATAGGTAATGTGTACAAGGTTTACGGGCAATGGCATGGGTGTGCAGCACATGGCACACCGGCAGTGGCATAGGTGTGTAGGCAGTGGCTTTGGTGTGCGGCACATGGCACAAGAGGCAGCATGCATGTGCAACCCATAGTAAGTAGGGTAGTACTCATATGGCATATGTAGCAACAAGGGCAAGGGCTAGGCAGCAGCCAGCACAAGGACGGCCTGCAGCTAGCGAGGGCACTGGTAGCAGCCTATAAGCCCGCAGGCTACTGCTAGTGGGGGTGTAGGCAGGGTCGTGTAGGAGCACCGGCTGTGTCATATAAGGGCACAAGTTGAGTCGTGCGGGGGTGCACGCATGAGGCTGTGCTGGCTAGCCTGCTGGCCAATGCACACAGTACGTGTGTGGGCAGGGCTAGCTAGGAAGAAAGCATGTGCTAGGCAACAGCCAGTGCGTAGCATGCATACGGGCAGGCCTACTGGCCAGTGCGCACAGTGCACACGATCATGGATTTTTCCAGTGACGATCACGGAAGGTCCGACGATCTGATTTTATCGTGTCATATATCATCAGAATCATATTTTTGAGCACTATCCATCTGTATGATCATTTTGACCAAATTCTTTCGTATATAAAACGTTAAAATTAGACCCTCTTCTCTCCCACGTGGGGTTTCTAGGGTTTTCAGGTAGGGGATGAATTTGGGGTATTTGGGTAGGTAGGGGATCAATTTTGGAGTATTTGGGTAGGTAGGAATTTTTTCAGGTTTCCAACAGGCTTGCCAGTGTGCGCAGCATACGTACGAGAAAATATGATTTTTTGGGAACGATTACGAGAGATCCGACGGTTCGATTTTGACATGCCATATATCATTGGAATCGTATTTCTGAGCACTAGCCATCTGTACAATCATCTTCATCAGATTCCTTCGTATATGGAAAGTCAAAATTAGACCCACTTCTTTTCCGCACTGGATTTAGGGGTTTTCAGGTAGTGGAATGTTTTCAGGTTTTCTTAGTCCATCATCTCTATTGATCGGAAATCAGAAGTCGCGTCTAAGAACCACATTTCATCATAGCCGGAGGATAATGAAAAAATTGGGTGTCTACAGAATATCCCTTTTTGGCTGAGGCCTGTGCCAACTGTCGAAGGGCAAAGAAAATAACGACTACATTTTGTCACTCGGAGCATGTACTGCCGTCATCTTGCTTATTTATGATGGAGTTGAAAAATACAATAGATAATATCTCTCAACTACATTAAAGTTTTAGGACTTACCTGGGCTTCCGATTGTAGGGAAGGAATTTGCTGCTCTTCCAATCCTGCAAAAATGTTAGTACTTTCATCTTTGACTTTTCCTTAGCTGGGCTTCACATGTGCCAGTTCATGGAATTTGGTCTCTAGGTTGGTTTTTTTGAACCAATCTGGACTATCTAAGACTGATGGTTACGAAGGAGGAATTCACTGCTCTTCCAATCTTGTAATAGGTTAAAACATTTGATTCTTGGATTTCCCTTAGCTGGCTTTATATGTGTTAGTTCAGGGAATGTGGTCTCCAGGTTGGGTCTTTTGAACCAATCTAGACTATCTAGGACCAATGGTTACAAGAGAGAAATCTGCTGCTCTTCCAATCTTACAACAAGTAAAAACATTTGATTCTTGGATTTTCCTTAGCTGGGTTTCACATGTGCCAGTTCAGGGATTTGGTCTACGAGATTGGGTCACTTGGAGCCGATACAAGAAAGGGACCCCTGGGGCCGGGTAAATGCAATTGAGTCACCTGAGGCGGGGTAAATGAAATTGGGCCACCTTGGGCGGGGTAAATGAAATTGGGCCACCTAGGCCGGGTCAATGAAATTGTTTCTCTTCTTGATTTTCCCTTGATTTCTTGATTTTTTTAGGGGGAGAAAAAGAATTTTTTCCTATAAAATGGCCCCCCTCCTTTTTTTACTCTTCATTCTAACTTTTCTAAGTGAAGAATGATTTATGAGCGAGTGGGTTCCAGTTTCTAGAACTTTCTCGAAGATTCGAACCATTTCGCATTTTCTCAGGTTTCTTCAAATTTTTTCAAAGATCTTCAGGTTTTTCTTGAAGTTCGTCATCTTGTTCTTGAGGATTTTCATCTTGTTCTTGAGGGAGGAGTCATTTGGAGAATTTAACATTCTTGTGGGCTTTTGTTCAAATTGGAAAAAATTTTGGGGCTTCTTATGATTTTGGAAAATATGGTAGAAAGAAGAAAGAGAAAGAGTTGTGGAGAAATCCAGCTGGAGGGTTGCAGTAGTTCTTCCTAAAGGGATGAAGGCCTAATCAATTGGTACTCCAGGCAGACTCTTCACAATAGTTGGAACCACATCTGCAACTCCGTATCGGGTTCTTGGGTAAGTCTTTATATTTCATTCATTATTTTGATCATCTTTTATTCTTGTTTAATTTTTTCTTTTTTATTATATTTTATGTTGTTTTTGTTTTTACTTTTTTTTTTATTCTTTATTTCTATTAGCATGAGGGGAGAGAACCACCTACCTTGGCCCTGTATAGCCATCCGAACATGATTCGACCATGGTACAGGATACTTCATCGTAGAGTTAAGGAGATGGTTGATGCATCATACCTGTGTCAGTTAGCCCTTGTAGAGACCCAAAAGTTCAATCCGGCAATGGTGGGGGCCCTGATGGAGCAGTGGCGGCTGAGTACTCATTCTTTTCATCTTCCTGTTGGTGAGATCACCACATGCCTTAGTGCTTTTATGCCTTGACAGGAATTCCATTTGGGGTAGACCCATGACCCTACTCGGGACTCCGACTGTCAGGGAGTTTGCAGACTTTACAGGCCTTACCATTGTGGCTTACCAGGCACACATCCATCTGGGAGTGATGAGTGCACGATGGTGGAGAAATGGCCTGTGGGTGAACCCAGGCAACATGGCACAGGTGGCCTGTTCTTTCTTGTTGTTTGCTGTCAGTGCCTTTTTAGTGACCTCCAAGGGGGAGTAGACATTCGCCTGGTGTTCTTCTTTTAGAATCTTGAGGTGGTAAATTCTTGGGATTAGGATGGGCTGCCTATACATATTTCTTGTGGACCCTAGACCTGTTGTTATATGGAGACCGAGGTCTCAAGGGAACGAGCTTCATCCTCCAGGTAATTTTCCTTCTTGTACGTATTTCCTTTCATTCATTTGGATTGCACGTTCTTTCTTTAATCTCTTGAAATAGCCTTGGTGCTTTGAGCACTTGGGGATTATAGCTCCTAGACTGAGGGATCCTTAGGCATTTTTCTTCCATATAGCCACAAGGTGGGGAGATAATTAGGTGCTCAAGGCTCGGCACCATCCTCCGGGGACCACTGCTCGTTCTCTTTTGAATGATCTCACTGAGGTATGCAACATTTGACACTGAAATTCCTTCTATCTTGTGTTGTATTTACTTTTCCTTGGATTTACAGGTCACTTGGAGACCATTCCAGTGCCTCATATTTCCAGATTCTGACGGAGTTGTATTGGCTAGACACTTATCCGAGAATTGGGTCCTTTTCGGGGCATATGGGGCCACGTCTGGTATCTGGGAGAGAGAATAGTAAACACCCTAGGCTATAAGTAAGAGGTCCCTCACATTTTTTTGATGTATATACAAAAGGATCTTGGTACATTAGAAAGAAGTACAAAAAAAATTCTGTTTTTCTGCAAGCCCCTCATAGCAGTCCTGAGTTTATTGCTCCAAAACTGAGCCTAGGCTACTCCAATTGTCACACTTTACTTCTAGTACTAGGATATCAGCGGTGTGAGTAGGACGCTTACCCATCTTACATCTCTACTAGGATCTCTGATAATAGTACCTTAACTATCACAATCACATAACATCGAACCAAATGAATAGATACAATGAAAATCAGAGTATATAGTAGCAGAATCAATAAGTTAACGGGGATAATATCTAGTGTTAATGTATTACATAACAAAGTTATTCCAATCACCTCTGTACATGACTTAACAATATTAATTCCCAAACGAATACCAATCAGTAATACGGTATCAAAAAGGTAGAAGACGACCACTTGTCTCAAGGTGTTGCATACTCATAGGTGTCGCATGCACAATCAAGGTTGTGCTCCTTAGCCTTTGGCATCCATCAGTCAGTAACTTTGTACTTGGGTCCGGAGGAAGTGGAGTCACATCCCAAAGGCACTACTATACCTGCATCATCATCTAAAAAGCAACATATATGTGGGGTGAGTTCCAACAAACTCAGTGAGGGGTGTGGTTCATAAAAGCACATACATAATAATTCATATGCGAAAGAATGCAAAATTAAACAAATAGTCCATGATGAAAATAGTGCAATCCATTTGATTATTAAATCACCTAACATACAATTAAGTCGAGTTCATGCTACTATGATGCATTAGGTTGCATCATTCATCCTAATACTTGCAAATTGGTCACCCAGTGATATAAACCCTAGTCATGATTAGGAGTCTGCCGTTCCCGAAATGGGACCATTGGTCACCCAACAAACCCCTGATAAGCCCCTCTTGGCAGTCACAGTACCATAATCACCGTCAGTTATGTCAGACTGATTTTTGCCTTTGGCAACAATCACATCGTACTACAGGAGTGGCATTTCGGAAAGGTTCATCGAACATATCACAGTTGGCTTATCCAACACCTTACCCCCTGTTGGCAAGGGGACATAGCCAGGGAATGTAACATAACCACAAATATTACATGCCTTGCATAATAATACAAGTAGTATAGACTACGATATCAGAATCAACCATCGGCCGCATCGTATCAATGTCCAAGCCTATCTAACATACAAGAAGTTAAGTATGGGATACATAATATCGGAATTACCATTGGCCACAAAGTGCACCTATATCCAAGAATAGTAATGGAGTGTACAATATGGAATCACAATCGGCCACAAAGTGCAATCCATAACTATATCTAAATCTAATTCACACCCAATGCATGATGCAACATTCACATGACGATCACGGTACCGGAACCACTTCAGCCACACCGGACCCCGTCACACATTACACAACATGCATCAAGTTCCCAATTGCACATAATCAACACAATTCAATATATCATAGCATGTTATGAAATTCACATAATCATTTAAGCAATCAAAGAATCATTTCAAAATTTTTATAACAAGTGAACAATTCTAAGGTATTAAACACTCCAAAATTAAAGTCAACCACCATTCACCTTGGTTGTAGCTTGGATAGGTGAACTTCCAAATTTGTCAACCCGGTATCAACTTGCGTTAGGACTCGTCATTACGTGCTTGTCTCTGTACTAGGTACAAGGATAAAAGGGCATTAATGAGTGTTGGAAACACCAGAGGGGGACCCACAAGGGCTGCCCCAAAGGGTACAACTACTGTCAAATTTGATAGTATGGTAAGGGTCACAAAAATGTGCCTTCGAAAACAGGTTCCAAGTCATCGAAAATATCAGAGCTGTTTTTGGTGGCCTTAGCTGAGGCTTCCTAAGGCCTCGGTGTTCATCCTTAGGAGTGGTTCCTTGGAGTTTGTAGGGGGTCTTCCCATATTTCTTTTAAGCCAAAAAGATTCCAATTCCATCGAGCCGTTTGGCAGATATGACAATCGAATAGTTGAAACCCTAACTCCACATTTGGTCAAAAGTGTTGTTAGAGCTCAACCGGCTTTGTTTGAGCTTGGGAAACACACAGGGGAGTGCGATGAACACTCTCCCAATCTCTAAGAAGAGCCGAGGTTGAGGCTCACCCTTCTAACCCAGTGATTCCTTACCTTGCTCAAGGGAAAAACTCAAAATGAAAGAAAAGGGGTCATAGGGGGAGGTAGCACCTATCTTCGGAAACAATCGGCAACCAAGTGTGAAGCCGAGAGCTAGATCATGCTTCCTTCCTTCTTCTTCTTCTTCTTCTTATTCGTTTCTCTTCTTTTCTCTCCCACACATTTTGGACAAGTGAGAAGTGAGAAGTGAACTCACTTCTCTTATTTATAGTAAGTGAAGACCTTAGGGTCTGTTTGGTTAGGCACTTGTCCGTGACTGAAGTAGGTTAGTCGTCATTCAGAACAAGAGCGTCCACATGTTTAGACTCATAAGGTGTACAAGTCATCGGGGATGGCTATGATGCGGGTAGTGGGGCCCAGGGGATCGAAGCCAAATTAGCATCACAAGTGCCACGGGATTTAGCCCAGGTGTTTCCAATGGCCAAGGTAGTGCTATGCCTTAGTTGCTTGCTATTCCCCTTTGGTCACTCCATAGGGGGTTGCCCTAGGATATATACATGGTCTTTCGGCAATTCTAATACGTGCCGGGACTCGAGTGTAGATGTGCGAATTCAAGTATCGTTTGGGGTTGAAAGGTTTGAATCTCCTCCATTTTGTTAGGCATGAAATGCATGGGCTAGTAGAATCATGCCTCCCCTTTTTGCAATGGGCTGCCGCGAGCCAAAACCTATTGGTACTCTTTATAAATCTCATATATATTGAGTTACCCGAATAGGCTAGACTAAATATAAGCCAATACACCCCCTCAATGGGAAGAGTCATAACAGTGTTCTTCAACTTGTCACACAAGAACTAAAAATGAGCATTTGAAAGTGCCTTGGTCAATATATCTGTGACCTGATCCTTAGTTGAAAAAAATTTCATAGAAAGCTGATGATTGTCCACCTGCTCACGTACAAATGGAAATCTATTTCAACATGTTTAGTACAAGCATGAAACATCGGATGTTAGGAAAAAAGAATTTTATAATATTTTTTTTCCTATTATTAGGAAAATAATTTTATATTATTTATTTTTCTAATAAATTTGATCTTATCTATTATGATAAGATTGATTTTGGTTTAGTTGTTGGCTTGGAATAGGAAACCCATTACTTAGTTGGATGTTTCTAAAACACTAAATAATAGGGGATTCTAATTGACTAAGAACACATGAGATTGGCTAACCAAAAGATAACGGTGTAGAGATACAAGAGAAAGGTTCTCCACTTCTTGTGAGACGTCCAAGAGATGTGATTGGGGCCAAGGAAAATCGCATAGCTCCCTATGGACTTGTGATCCCCAGAGCTCCTAACCCAATCCACATTATCGAAAGCTTGAAGGGTAGGGTGAGATGACTGCTCAAGAAGGAGACTATGGGAGTGGCTACCCTTGAGATAGCACAAAATTTGCTTCACCATAGACCAATGATCCTCTATCAGAGAATGCATGAACTGATAGACCCTGTTGACCGCAAAGCTCACATCAGGATGAGTGAGGGTGATGTATCGAAGAGCCCCAACAATGGAGCAATGTTTGGAGGGATTAGTCAGAGGAACACCCCCTGTGGGCAATGCTTTTAAGGAGGTAGCCCATGGGTGTCTGAACAACCTTGCAATCCACCATTCTAGCTCACTTAATCAAATCATCCACATAGCGAGACTGAGAAATAAGCATATCTTTAGAGTGTTTGACTACCTCAATGCCAAGAAAGAAGTGCAGAGGACCAAGGTCCTTTATAGAAAACTCACTGGCCAACTACTGAAGAAGGCGAGAGATATGAGTGGAAGAGCTGCTAGTCACAAGCATGTCGTCAACCTAGATCAACACATACAACTGAATTCTATTGTGACGATAAATGAACAAAGAGGGATCAATTTTAGAGCCATGAAATCCCAATTGTAGAAGAAACTGCGTTAACATCTGAAGCCAGGCATAAGGTGCCTGTTTGAGACCATAAAGTGACCAATGGAGCTTACACATTTGAGAGGCCGAGCACTGTCCTCAAAACCAAGAGGCTGAGCCATAAAGACAACCTCAGCAAGAATGCCATGTTGGAAGGCATTGTGGACGTCGAGCTATCAAACTGGAATAACCTTGAGATATGGAAATGGCTAAGATAGAGTAGATAGCCATTGGTTTGTGTATTAGACTAAATGTTTCATTATAGTCGAGCACACTTTATAGCACTCAAGGGTCCCATCAGCCTTTCGTGTGATCCTAAAAACCCACTTCCCAACCAAATTCATTTTTTCAGACCATGGAACTAGAGTCTAAGTACCATTGCAAAGTAGGGCGTTAAACTCATTGCTATGGTAGCACACCACTCAAGAATCTTGCTTGCCTGGGAAAAATAGATAGACTCAGTGGTGGGAGGGGTAGTAGTGGATTAGGTATGAGGACATGGTTTATGGACCCGGTTGGGCTAAGGAGGGATAGGAGGTTGAGTTAGGATACCGAGACCACTAGAAGGAGAGGAGGGTAAAGGAGAGGCTGGCACAAAAGACTGAGCGTAAAGCTAAGCAAGGGGACGGGTGCATTGTGGGCAGGAGAGGTGAGAGGGGACGCTAGGGGAACAAGTAAGGTAGCATTTAATCGTGAACAACCATCTATATTGGGCAGTAAGATAGGGGAACCTACTGGATTTGGTGGTAAAGAAGGAGAGAGACAATAGCCCAAGGGGAGTTAAGGGGAACAGAGGGAGAGTGTGAGTGTGAAGGAGAGGCAAGAGAAAATGGAAAGCACGACTCATCAAAGCAAACATGCCATGCAATATACAGACGATTGGAGGAGAGATCGAGACAATGATAGTCTGTATGGGAATCACTGTAGCCAAGGAAAACACAGGGAATGGAACTAAAGTCCATTTTATGAGAGTTTTATGGATGAAGGTATGGAAAACATTGGCTCCCAAAGGCACGAAGAAAAGTGTAGGGGCCTTCTGATAAACAAGTTGAAAGGGGAAAATATGATTCGAGGTACGAGAGAGCATTCGATTAATGAGGTAGACGATAGTATAGAAGGCGTACTGCCAATATTGTCTAGGAACTGATCCATGGGCAAGTAGGGTGAGGCTAGTCTCGATGATATGGTGATGACATCGTTTGATCGCACCCTATTTCTCATGAGTATAGGGACAAGCCACATGATGGGTAACCCCAAGAGGGGTAAAGAAAGAGGGCAAAGTGTGGTATTTACCAACCCAGTCTGTTTGAATGTATTTTGATTTATGTGAGAAGTGGCGTTCAACAAGAGATTAAAACTTCAGACTTACAAATTAAAGGATAAAACCAAATGTATTTCGAGTAATCATTAACAAATATTACAAAGTACTTATAACCTTCAAGGGAGGGATGGGGGAGGACCTCAAACATCACTATAAACTAGATCAAGTGAAAATAAGCTGATATAAGAGGAAAGAACTAGGGACAAACAGTTGGCCTTGCCAAGCTGGCTGTGTAGACTGAAACGACAAATTATTGGTTTACAACATAAATCGGAGGAGAGGAGGAAGGAGCCTTAAGCATGTAGAGGCCATTATTGCTTGGCCTGGAAAGAAGAATTGTCTTGTTGACTTGATCCTTGACAAAGAAGTGAGATCCATGAAAGTCAAAGAGAACATTATTATTTTGAAAAATTTTTTGGATAGGGAGAAGAGGTTTGGAAATAGCAGGGACATGAAAAACATTATTGAGATTAAAACAAAGAGAGAAAGAGGGAGAGGGTCAAGAAGAATGACCAATGTGGGAAATAGTAACACCCTTACCATTGCTAACATGAAGTTGATCTTGACCAGTGTAGGTATTATATTGGAAAAGTGTTGGAGATCAGAAGTGACATGGTAAGAGGCACAAGTATTAGGATACTAGGTAAGTCCATTGGGAGGGGAGTAGGAGGGGTAGGAAGTATGGGAGGGTTAGGGTGAGTGGAGTAAGCGGTAAGGGGCACTATGGTAGGGTGAGGGGTGGAGGGGTAGGAAATTAGGTAATATGGGTTAGGTTATGATGGGAGATGAAAGTAGCAAGTGGTGGCATTGTGGTTAGTGTGATGACAGATGGTGCACTAGAGACGCCCTTGGGAGAAGCGACCATAGCCATGACCTGATTTGCCATGCCCCCATGCTCACTAGATGAATCACAACCAGAAGAGGTAGTCAAGTCACTAGAGGAGGCGAAGGTGGTATTTGTCATGCCCCATTCATATAGAACTGGATCGGTGATCAAGTTCCCTTTGGGTAATCCAAAACCACCAGGATCATATGATATAGTAACCACAACAAATCAAGCATAAGTAATCAATGGAATATAATAATGTAATTCAACGAAAGTCTTGTAATGAATAATATTTGTAAATCCCCATATACTCTTGATACCTAAATTGTCATACATAGTATAATTACATGTGGCCCTGTAGGCATGATATTTACACAAGAAATAGCAATTTAACTATCGAGAGCACAAAAGGGGAAATATACCAAAAGAATCAAAAGAGTGCAGCAAGTAGAATTAGCTACTGTTGCCCTGCACCACAATCGTCGCATGGACAACCATCACCATGATCGAATCCTCTGGGACCCACCATTCCCCCACTCGGATTTTGTTGGTGGGACCTGACACAAGTTCCTTTACTGAGTAACCTGAAAAATTATCTAAAAAGGTGTGTACACGAGGGGTGAGCTCACTAGCTCAGTAAATGAAAAGAAAGACGCACACAAGCAATCGCAATTCAAATAGTACTATATGCATGAGATTCATTTTAAAGCTATTTCAACTAAACAATCATTGCTAAGTCATAGGTTACATTCTACTCACAACCACAATGCACATATGCCCCGGCTTCGAGACGTGTTCTCCATCCCATGATACGTCCATAGGGTTGTTAAAGAAGGCTAGCTATGATCACACGAAAAAGTAAATCGTGGCTGAAGCACAATCGAAAAATAAATCGTGGCCAAACTACTGCGGAAAAGTAAATTATGGCTAAACCACAACAGAAATTAAAAGCAATACGATTGACCCTTAGAATATATCACCAAGGTTTCTAAGTGTCCTAATGATCATCCAGACGTACTTTTAACTACCACGGTGGTTCGCGACCGACGTTTCCCCCCAGTGATAACCCAATATGTAAACCCCTGTTAGGAAGGGTCGTAGCATGAGTGAATGTGAAATCCTAACCACATGCTCCTATATGAGATAGTACAACTACATAGTATTTTCGTGTCCCATTCCATGATGTACCAATACATTTTTTTTCAAGCTGACTACGGCATCTATTCAAGAAATCCCACACATATCCGGCAAATCATCACCATAATATGATAAATCCATTCTCAAGATTCCAAGCAAGTAACAAGCATTTAGAAAGTTTAAGAATGCAATATGTTTAGTTCTAAATGCAACAACATCAATCAAGCATATGCATGAGAATGGCATTCATAATTTCAAGATAATATATGGATGCATAGGATGCCAAAAACACTCCCAAAATAAGATCAAAGTCCTCTCCCCACTTACTTATTCTTGTAGAAGAATCTGCACACATGGTACGGGTAAGATCCAGGGTGAAGACGAGTGTTTCAAAACCTAGCATAGATAAAGAGTTTAGAATGCATTCAATTCAGGACTATAAATGATGTAGGATATGGTCATGATGTGTATAATAACATGAAGAAGTTTGTCGATGAGTTTGAGTTCCATCGGAGCTCATTTGGACTATAAGTGGGTCACAAAGATAGGTAGGAGAACCCAACTGTGCAAACTACCCAGACCAGAGGGTTATACTGGTAGGTCTGGCACCCCTCGGTTCTACCAGCCGGTAAGTCTAGAGGTAATTGCGAGACTGGTAGGTCACACCGACGGGTTAGGCACCTGTAGGTCTTGCTTGTCGATTGGCCCAAAGAATACTGGTGGGTCACACTGGTAGGTGTGGCACCCGTCGGTCCTACCCGCCAATTGGGCTAGAAGCCTATGCAAGATTGGGGGGTCACACTAGTAGGTGTGACCATCTGTCGGTGCTACCCGTCGGTATTCTGAGGGTTTTGCTGTTCTTCCTCCTTTCTTCATTTCTCCTCATGGGGATCCAAGGGGGTTGTTCCCACCTCATTTTCCACACATTCTAAGCTTCATTTACTTGAATATTCCATGGATTTAAGTCATCATCAAGATTTTGGGGATGAAATCATACCTTGGCTCAAGAAAACTCCAAACTTGAGATCCTCTTTCCAAAACTCAAAATATCACTTCAATAACTCCCAAATTTTTATTTCCTTTCTAAGATCTTTCAAGGAAATCACACAAGGGTTCCATTGTTACTTTGATTTGACCATACATATGAGGGTTTCATCACAATCCATTGGGTTCGGGAATTACTTACCTCAAAATGTAGATCTCAAGACACCTGACACTATTCCGATGACAACAAGGTAGGTCGTAGCTTTGGAAACCAAAGGAAGATCTTCTTCCCTCTCCCTTCTCTTCTTCTTCCTCTTTTCTCCCTCTTCTTTACTCCTCTCACCAACTTTGGTTGAAATTATAAATGGGAGAGAGACAGAGAGTAAATACTATTTATACCCTAGTGTTATAAATATCTACTAGGACCCGTTTGGTTTTGCCCCTTTTTAGATCAAAACACATTAATTCACGATACCAATTGAAATAGCCGACATTATTGGGTATACTAGACCTCATCTCAACGAGGAGTCTGAGATACACATGCTCACCCAGTTGGGCTTACTGGGGTCCACATTATCCCTACATGTGGGTCACATTGGTGGGTCTAACACCCATTAGTGACACACACCAGTTGGCCAAAACATAGCCAAACTTGCTGTATTTTTGGGGAAAGTGAAATCCTACGCGTATCTCACCCTCACCTCGTGTTATGGACTAGGTTATTATTATTCAAATATGATAACGTACCTTTCCTATTCTTACATGACCTTGTGATATATGCAAGGGCACGACTTAGGCATGCAAATTACTTCTGGTACTGGCTCAATTTTATCCGGCCACCCCGTATTTGACGTCGCCCTTGTGATCATGCACCATAGGGCACTAGCATCAAGTCGCTCCAATTTGGACCTTGCAAGACCAAATCGAACCAACCGAGCAATAAACCGGATTTAAAGAGCAGGGCTCTACATCTACCCCCTCTTTAAAAATTTCATCTTTGAAATTGAAGTTACCTAGTTGTCTTAATAGATGAGGGTATTTAGCCTAGATATCATCTTCTTTCTCCTAATATGTTTCCTCAAGTGAATGGTTGGCCGATAGCACCTTTACGAATGTAATAGATCGGTTGTGAAGAGTCATTATCTTTTGGTCCAAGATTTTAGTAGGTTGCTCCTCATAAGTCATATCAGCCTCTACGTACTCCGGTTCCACAGTTAGCATATGTGATGGAACATGTACATACTGCTTCAACATTGTAACATGGAATACATTGTGTACGTTGCTGAATGATGGCGGAAGGGCCAACATATATGCTACTGAGCCAACCTGTTTCAGGATCTCAAATGGGCCAACATACCTTGAACTCAACTTGCCATTCCTGTGGAACCTGTGTAAGCCCTTGGTAGGAGAGATTTTCAGGAATACCGTCTCCCCCTCTTAGAATTCAATATCTTTCATGCGGTTGTCCGTATAACTCTTTTGGCGGGATTGGGCCACCTTGATCTTCTCACGGATGACATCAAACTTATCACAAGTTATCTGTATCATTTTCGGCCCAAGCATTCACCGTTCTCCTACATCATCCCGATATAAGGGAGTTTTGCACCTTTTGCCATACAATGCCTTATATGGAACCATTTCGATCGTGGCTTAATAACTATTATTATAAGTAAACTCCATAAGAGGTATGTTTTCTTCCCAACTACCACTCATTTCCATTGTACAGGCTCTGAGCATATCTTCTGGTATTTGTATGGTCTATTTAGATTGCTCGTCCCTCTATGGATGAAAAGTAGTGCTTAGGTTCACTTGTGTTCCCATAGTATGCTGGAGGCTCTTCTAAAATTTAGATGTGAACCTTGGGTGTTCGATACAATACTGACTGGCACCCCATGTAAACGGAGTACATTCTCCATGTAAAGTTGTGCTAATTTATCCATGGAGTAGGTTGTCTTGATTAGAATGAAATGGCCAGTCTTAGTGAGTCTGTCAATTATCGCCAAATTGCATCCATTCCCTTAGGTGTACGGGGTAGCCCGGTGACAAAGTTCATAGTAATCATGTCCTATTTCCACTCCGGTATTGGGAGTGGCTGAAGAGTGCCATATGGTCGATGTCGCTCTGCCTTAACCTTCTGACACGTGACACACTGTGCCACATATAGAGCTACTATAATCTTCATCCCTGGCCACCAATAACTCTGCTTAAGATGTTTGTACATCTTGGTGCTTTCAGGGTGAAGCTTGTACTTAGAACTATGTGCTTCCTTAATTATCTTGTTTGGTATCCCCATGTTATTGGGTACAAACAACCTACCCTGAAATAATAGTGCTCCGTTATTGGCTATTTTGAAATCAGGATTGTCCATCCTTTGCCCTTGGATTTTAACTCTGATTTTCTACAACTTAGGATCCATGGATTGTTTTATGATTATTTCATACTTGAGGGATGGTTGCACTTGCAGGGCCGCCAGAGATATAGTTAACTGCTTGACATTTTTGGCTGTTGATCAAGCTCTAAGGTCGATCCTTCATTCAAAATGATTTTATCCATCAACATGGCTTCTTGCTTAAGTTGTGGGATGGTGGCCAAATAAGCAAGTGATACAGTCTGAGCTTTCTGGCTCAATGCATCCGCCACCACATTGGCCTTACATGGATGGTACTGTATATCACAGTCATAATCTTTCATGAGTTCCAGCCATTGTTTTTGTCTCATCTTCAGATCCCTCTGGGTAAAGAAGTACTTGAGACTTTTGTGATCACTGAATACCTCATACTTTTTCCCCTACAAGTGATGGTGCCAGATCTTTAAGGCAAAGATAACTACCGCCAACTCTAAATCATGAGTGGGATAGTTCTTCTCATACTCCTTTAACTTTCTAGATGCATATGCCACTACCTTGCCATGTTGTATAAGAACGCAACCTAACCCAATTCTGGAAGCATCAGTGTAGACTGTCATACCACCGATGCCTTTAGGAATTGTTAACACTAGGGCTGACACCAATTGGCTTTTCAACTTCATTCTCAATATCAAGTAAGTGGGTTTTTCCTCTTTCTCTTTGGGATTTCGGTTGCTTTTGCTCAATAACCTCAAAAACTTCTTTTGATTTATTCCAACTATAATTGAATATAGTATGTAGGTATGAGGTTCACTTCATGAATCTCACCTTTTATCATTTACACATGTCATTTACATGGATTGATGACCCTATTTTCTTGAAATTCTTGATGTTTTAGGGTTTTTCCCATTTTCTATTTTCTTTCTTGCACAATATATGATTAAATGTCTCTATCCATTCACCTTTGGTTACATAATAGTAGTAGGAGTGCTACATTGTACATATGCATCACTTTCCTTGGCTAGGCATAAACTTTTTGTCATTTCTAGGTTAAGTTCATATGAAATTTGGGGCTTTCACTTATTTTGACTTCAACATCCCAAGATATATACATTTTCATGAAATTGAACCTCCCTTTATATGTTATTGCGAAAAATTTCCTCAATGCTTTGGATATTCTAGGTTTATGCTCTTCTTTGTGAAATTTTTCATTTCCTTCTTCTTTTGGAAAATCTGTCAATTGTCTCGAATTGTTGCCAACTTTGGTATTTACATGTCTCTATGCCTTAAATAAATGCATCCATCTCTTGTCTTTTATTAGTGTATTGCATCAAATATTGAAATCTCTATAATGCTCATTTATTCACATATAGTTCTTGCCCTTTTACCTGTCAAATGTAGTTTCATTATAACAATGGCATTGTACTTGTAGGGCCCTTCCCCCTCATCTGTCATTCTACATACATTGCCCATTCAATGTTGCTCAGTAGGGTGTGTCATTTTCACTAATCACCTCTTTATGGCTTATTGTCTTGTTCCTTACATTCATCCATTGTTTTACAAATTCCTCTTAGTATCTTATCAGTTTTTTTTATATTTTCCCTTTCGAATTTTTGTAGGATGTCTTCCTGCAAAGGAAAAGGGGTTGCTTCATCTTCTAGAAGTGGACATGCCTCTAGTAGAAAGAAGAGGGGTGCTACAGCTAGTTCTTCTACCCCTAGAGCTTGGCGTAGTTGAGACATTTTCGAGGACCTAGAGGATTACGATGATGCCACTTTCCGTAGCCTTGAGGCTGCACTCACTTGGGACACCTTCTTCAAGAGACCCATTTTGATGGAGAATACTGTGGTGACTGAAGACTGCACTAGAGTTTAAATGCTCGAGAGGTTCACAGCCTTAAGTTGGAAGGCTATGTTATCTATCGACTGTCACTGCTATGCCAACCTCATCCGAATGTTTTATTGCAACCTTGAGGTGGTGTATGACAATAGGATGTATATCCTCACCAGCTGACTGAAGGGTCGAGACATCAGGTTCCCGATTAACTTGTTGATAGGGATTTTGTGTATCTCCTTGGAGTTTACCTGGTACTACTTCCCTCCCAGGGGTAAGGCCTTGGGTCCCCACATGAGTGAGACCCTCCAGAAGCATGTCTACAGGAGCATTTGTGGCAGCACTGTCCGTCCTGAGTTCAAGATAACCTTCCTTGCTAAGGTCAGAGTTTACAGTCGTTTAGTGCAGTTCAACCTGCTTCCCTAGGCCGAGCACTGGAATCAGGTGAACTTTATGGCTGCCTATATAGCATATTGTCTTTACACTGCTCTGGGGAATCCCCCTCGCCTATGTGTCCCATACGTGATTATGAAGACTATGGAGCACCAAGTTGCCCACCCCTTTGATGGTAACTACCCTTATGCTCGGTCACTCACCAATATCTTTGAGCACTTTTATGTAGATCTTGAGGGTGAGGAGGGTAGTGCCCCCTTAGACCGATTTTCCCAAGGCATTTTACATAAGGTGAAGTTATTTCATTTGATAGAGCCAACGGTGGGGGAGGCAGCCCAGGAGGAGGGTGATGAGGAGGAGGATGATGATGTGGAGATGGAGGAGGAGGTCCCCATCAATGTGGTCCCCCCATCTCCACGTGGCCCTTTGATTTTTAGGGCATGCTGGAAAGGTTGAAGATACTTCAGGAAGGTTAGGAGAAACTCCTGATGGGGCAAGCAACCATTCAGGAGACTCAGGCAAGCATAATCATGGACATATATGATTTGGACAATACCGCAGACTCCGCTTTCAGGGATATGATGGCGAGCCTAAGACACCTTCAGGGGGAGGTGGATTTGGTGAACCGTCGTTCGACTATTACGACTACTGCTTGGGTATCAACTCAAGATCTCGGGTGGAGGAGGTCATCGACTTGGATGACTATTGATGGGACTGCTGGCTTGGGATGATTTCTTTTTTTTTTTTCTTTCTAGAATGTGACTTTGGAACTCTATATTCTTTTCCTTTACTCTAATTCTTCTCTTCTTGATTGTACTTTTGGGAATTCTCCCAAACCTGTGAAAATTTTTGCTATGTTTATGTAATTTCTTTCCTTGGTATATGAGATTTCTTTGTGATTATGTACTCTCTTTTCTGTGTGAAACTTTTTGGATACTCTCACTTATGAATGCATTATGCCAAAATTTTCAAATTTTATGTATTTTCAGATTTTATATGAAGTCTTTCATGTTTTCCCAAACTCCTATCCTATTATGGTTTCTAAGAATTTAATCTTAAATGATGTGTGTGATTAGACATAGAATCAGACCAGTGATCGGGTTCCCTCTACGTAATCTAAAACCACCAGGATCATCTGATACCGTAACCACAGTACAACAAGCACAAGTAATCAATGAAATATAATAATGTAATTGAGTGAAAGTCTCATCATAAATAATACTTGTAAATCCTTGTATACTCTGGACACCCAACTTGTCATACATAGTATAATTACATGTGGGTCCATAGGCATGATATTTACACAAGAAATAACAATTTAACTATCGAGAGCACAAAAGGAGAAATATACCAAAAGAATAAAAAGAGTACAACAAGTAGAATTAGCTACTGTTGCCCTGTAACACAACCCTCACACAGATAACCATCATCGTGATCAAATCCTTTGGGGACCCACCAATCCCCCACTGGGTTTTCATCGATCGAACCCAGCAGAGGTTCCTCTACCGAGTAACCTACAAAATCATCTAAATAGGTGTGTATACGAGGGGTGAGCTCATTAGCTCATTAAATGAGAAAAAAGACGCACACAAGCAATCGTAATTTAAATGGTACTATATGAATGAGATTCATTCTAAAGCTACTTCAACTAAACAATCATTACTAGGTCATAGGTTACGTGCTACTCACAACCACAGTGCGTGTATGCACTGGGTTCGAGACGCATTCTCTATCCAATAATACGCCCATAGGGTTGTCGGAGAGGTCAGCCGTGAGAACTCGAAAAAGTAAATCATGGCCGAACCACAACAGAAAAGTAAATTATGGTCGAACCACAATAGAAAAGTAAATTATGGTGAAACCACAACAAAAATTAAAAATAGTAGGATTGGCCCTCTGGATATATCATCAAGGTTCCTAACTGTCTTAATGATCAACTAAGCGTACTTATAACCACCACGGTGGTCTGCGATCAACATTTCACCCCAATGATAACCCAACACGTAAGCCCCTGTTGGGAAGGGTCGTAGCACGAGGGAATGTGAAATCCTAACCACATGCTCCTATATGAAATAGTTAACTACATAGGACTTCCGTGTCCCATTCCATGGTGTATCAATGCATTTGTTTCTAAGCCAACTACGGCATCTATTCTAGAAATCCCATATATGTCTAGTAAATCATCACCATAATTCAACATATGATAAATCCATTCTCAAGATTTCAATTAAGTAGCAAGCATTTAGATAGTTTAAGAATGCAACGTGTTCAGTTCTAAATGTATCAACATCAATCAAGCATATACATGAGAATGGCATTCATAATGTCAAGATAATATATGGATGAATAGGGTGCCAAAAATACTCCAAAAATAAGATCAAAGTCCTCTCTCCACTTATCTATTCTTGTAGAAGAATCTGCACTCACGGTACGGGTAAGATCCAGAGTGAAGATGAGTGTCTCGAAACCTAGCATAGATAAGGAGTTTAGAATGCATCCAATTTGGGACTATAAATGACGTAGGATATGATCATGATGATTATAATAGCATGAAGAAAGTTGTCATTGACTTTGAGTTCCGTCAGAGCTCATTTGGGCCACAAGTGGGTCACACAGGTGGGTAGGAGAACCCAATTGTGCAAACTGCCCAAACCGATGGGTCATACTGGTAGCTCTGGCACCCGTCAGTTCTACTCATCGATAGGCCCAGAGGAGACCAGAGGGTCATATTGGTAGGTCTAGCACCCGTCAGTTCTACCCTTCGGTAGGTCTAGAGGTACTGGCGAGACTGGTAGGTCACATCGGTGGGTCAAACACCCGTCGGTCTTACTCACTGATTGACCCAAAGAAGACCGATGGATCACACTAGGAGGTGTGGCACCTGTCGGTCCTACCCATCGATTGGGCCAGAAGCCCAGGAAAGACTGGGAGGTCATATTGGTAGGTGTGACCACCCACCGGTGCTACCCGTCAGTATTCTGTGGGTTTTACTGTTCTTCGTCCTTTCTTCATTTCTCCTCATGGGGATCCAAGGGGGTTGTTCCCACCTCATTTTCCACACATTCTAAGCTTCATTTACTTTATTATTCCATGAATCTAAGTCATCATTAATATTTTGGAGATGAAATCATACTTGGCTAAAAAAACCCCAAACTTGAGATCCCCTTTTTGGACCAAAACACATTAATTGGCGATACCAGCCAAAATAACCGACATTATTGGGTATACAAGACCTCATCTCGCTAAGGAGTCTGAGATACATATGCTCACCCAAGTTGGGCTTACTGGGGCCCACATTATCCCTACAGGTGGGTCACACTGGTGGGTCTTGTACCTACCAATGACACCCACTAGTTGGCCAAAATATAGCCAACCTTGCTTTATTTTTGGGGAAAGTGAAATCCTACACGTATCTCACCCTCACCTCGTGTTATGGACTAGGTTCTTATCATTCAAATATGATAACGTACCTTTCCTGTTCGTATATGGCCTTGTGATATGTGCATGAGCACGGCTTAGGCATGTGAATCACTTCTGATACTAGCTCAATATTATCCAGCCACCCAGCATTTGCCGTCACTCTTGAGGTCATGCACCATAAGGCACTGGCATCAACCCATTTTGGTTCGGACCCTGTAAGACCAAACCGAACCAATTAGTCAATAAACCGGGTTTAAAGAGCAGGGCTCTATAGTATTGGCTGTTGAAGCAGGATTAGCATCATCAATTTTAGAGACAAAGAGTTTTCGAAAGGCCTTCATACTTTCACGGTTGAGAAGCAAGACATGCAATTCATTGTAGGTGGGAGTGGCCATGCGGGTAAGTAGAGAAGGATAAACTTCTTACAAATCCTCCCGAAGACCACTGAGAACATGAATGTTATAGTCCATGAGAAGGAGAGGGTTACCAGCAACAGTTAACTCACCAACAACTGATTTGCCTGGTTGGAGATACAAAGTGATGGATTCATCCATCTTTTGGCAAAAGAGACATAAAGCGAGACCCATAAGTGTCATGAAGAGTAGCCCATATGTCATGGCTAGTGTCCTTGTCCAAAATAACGGGAACGACAGCCTCAGAGAGGGAGAAGAGAGGGAGGTGACAAGAAGACTGACCAATTGTGAGTCCTATTGTAGCCAAGTCAATGTTGCCTCAGGATCAGTGGGACAGGGATAGGAGCCATCAAGAAAGCCAAAGAGACTTTGGCACCAGAGAAAGAGGATGAGCTGTTTCTTCCATTGGAGGAAGTTGGTGGGAGTAGGTTTGATGGTGAGCAGAAAAGAAGGATGGAGAAGATGGTGTGGGGGTAACGATGGAGGTAGTGGCATGTTGGTGGAAGTTGTGGTGGATCAAAGGCCATGAGTGCCAACTGGGGATGAGAAGAGGAGGCACCAACGTTAAACAAAGCACAACGAGGACAACAGGAACATACAACAAGAGGCATCGAACCAACAAGAAGAAGAGAGGATCAAGTTGCTCGTTGGAGCAGGAAAAAAAAAAAAAGAGAACCTTAAGCTCTTGATACCATATTGACACAGAATCAGATGTAATGGTTTTGTATTGCTTGAGCGTTAGAGTTAAAATGAGAATATATATATATATATATGTACACAAGAGGTGTGTCCTAGTCAGCCAGCCACAATAGGAAACTATAGAGTTTATACATAGTAGAAGAATCACATAAAATATAGAATTCTACTGTAAATAAACCTCATGTATATTGAGTTACCCAAATGGACTAGACTCAATATACTTTTTTTTTTCCTAACAACGGGTATCCAGGCCTTCGGCCTGACTAGTCCCGCAGGTCCATACTGACCCCACAACTGCATGGATTGGGTCATACCGGGGTTGAATGAGAACCATTCAATTTTCATTGAAAGCAGTGAAGAGTACTAAAAACCCCCGTGTGAGTGGCCCAAGGTGTGCCTTGTGGGAGTCGAACTTAGGATGTCGGAGTTTATGGCTCGTACCAAGTTCGTTGCTCACCAACTGCGCTACCCCCTCGGGTTACTAGACTCAATATACATGTAAATAAACCTCACGCATATTGAGTTACCCAAATGGGCTACACTCAATATACGTCAATAAAGGGTATTTTCACCTTTTCATATGTGCAAGAATTTTTAGGTTTTATATATATATATTTTTCATATTACTTATCTGTTCATTATGGTTTATACTTCTAGTATATGCTTTGGGCCTAACTTTTGTACTTTAGATGCTTATACCTCAATCTCATATACAACAATGTCATTTTTGTAATTTCCAACATGTTTCAAACATTGGTCTAGGTTTGCAATCTGCTTAGATCTTAGGTTTTGTATACTATCACAACAACGTAGCTGGAGATAGGTGAGTCATTTCTCTTCCTTTCATTTGGCTTGGATTTGTTTAACTTATATATTCTACATAGTTGAAGTCCGGTTTAACTAGGTAGACTAAGGTACCTAACACATTACTCAGACCCCAATTTAACACTAACTTGACTATTGGTTAGATTATGTGTGGGTTTTAGAACTGAATCTAGTTGGTGACTGTTTGTTATTGAGAACCTTAGAATCGGTTCAGTCTAAACTCCTAAAGCCAAAGGCTCTCACAGGTAGCTATCCTACAAACAAAGGAAATTAGAGCTTAATAGAAAAACAAGCATGTGGAGTGGAATTAGCATCTTATTTGAGAGATTATACAACCTGGTGAAAATAAGTTTATTCAAAAGAACGCAAACATTGATCTTGATTCGTAGATCAAAAATAGATCAGACTGTTGTGCTCGTTATAGATAGTGACCTCCTTACCACATGGAGAGAGATCAACCTTGATCAACCTACAAACAATCCTATATACTTATTCCACATATAATAAGGGATATATAAAACATATAGATCAGTCACATTCCCATTATTCAGTACTCATCATGAATAGAAGGTAATCAATGGTAAACATGTGATATTTCTGGAAGAGGAGTTTATCACTAGACAATCCAATCTAGGATCATATAAGAAGTTTATAACGATTAAATACCAACACCACCTCCAATTGAACCTCCAACTAAAACTCCTATTATAGTGAAACATTCTCAGGAGTCTGAACGAAGGGGGAGGACCATTAGACCTCCTTCACGTTTTAACCTTCTCATAGAGGACGAAAAGAAAGTGGAAGAGTTCCACATGGTATTTAATTCTTCAGAACTAGATCCACAATGTTACTGAGACTTTACAAGATGTAGATGTAGATAAATGGATGGAAGGCCTGCATTCTGAAATGGACTTTATGTATTCCAATTACTTCTGGACACTAGTAGATATACCTCCTGGCATAAAACCCATGGGATTCAAGTGGTTCTATATATAAGAGGAAGATAGGTGTGGATGGATAAATAAAGAGATTCAAAACAAGACTGGTTGCAGAAGATTACACCCAAGAGAGAGATGGATTATGATGAGATATTTTCACAAGTGATGATTATTAAATCTATTCAAATTTTTATCATAGATTGTTCCATGCTATGATTATTAGATATGGTAGATGGACATACAAACTTCCTTCTTCAATGGCTATCTTGCTGAAAAGATATGTAGCACCCAGAGGGTTTTTCTTCTTTGGGAGAAGAACCCAAGGTGTGCAAGTTATTGTAATCAATCTCTGGTCTTAATTAGGTTTCTAGGAGCTAGAACATCATTTTTTACTAGACCAATCAGAATTTTTGGGATCGACAAAACATTAATGAATCACACCCTTAAGAAAATTACTAAGAGTGAGATTTATTTTTTGGTCTTATATTTGGAGAATATATATGAGCATACTGCCATTTATAAAGGTATGGCTGTCAACAAACTTCTTCCTAAAATATTTTGGTAAAGCCATTTACATCCTAGGTATAAAATTTATTAGAGATCGCAAGAGTAGGATCTTAGCCTTTCACAATCTATCTAATGAGATTAAATTCTGGCTAGATTCAATATGCAGAATTCTAAGAAGGGAAATGTTACATTCAGATATGGAATAGCTCTTTTAATTCACAATGCGCTCAGTCTACTGAGGATAGTGAGCTTACGAAGAGAATCCATTGTGTTTTGGTAGTGAGAAGTCTCACGTACACTATCTTTTGTACCAAACTAGATATTTATTATGCATTAGGGGACTATGAGCCAATATCACTCCAACTCTAGATAGGAGTATTGGATAGCTATAAAAAAGGTCCTCAAAATATTTGAAGAGGACTAAGGATTACTTCATGATCTATGGTTTTGATCAGTTGTCAGTCATGGATTTCATCAACATAGATTTTTAGATTAGTGAAGATAAAAAAATATCAACGTTTTAAAATGACTTTCTATAAATTATCTGCTTTTAATTACCACCCCTCACCGCTCTTCTCCCACATCCTCACCTATAAAACAAAAACATCCTGAATGGTGGATAGTAATATAAGCTCTCATTTAGTAAATATTACAACTTTGTGAACACACAATTCATTAATTGGGATTTTTTTTTTTATAATATTCATTAATTGAGATTATGATTGACATGATTGGTCATCGGTAGGAAAAGTATCTATTGCAAGGTATATAGCTAATTACAAAGCCTAGTGGAGCTTGCATCTATGGCCCTCTCTTGTGAGATACAAGAATCCGTCAATAGCCATTAAGGTCTTACATACTTAGGTCACAAATTAAAAATAGGCTACCATAGGAATGGACCATATGGAAGGTTCTAGGAAATATTGAAGAATGGATGAAACATTTTCTAAAGAAATTGAAGTCTTCACAACTACGAATTGTAGGCTTGTAGCTAGACTACTTCAAAGTACAGCCATGGCTTTCAACAGGATTCAAATTCTCTGTTATTGGCGATGAGTGGCAGTGAGGTCCTTTAACAGTTGGGAGGGTCCTGACATGCATCTTAGACATCGGTAGCTTTTTTATTTTGTTCATTATTTTTTTGAAAAATAAATTTATTTAAATGAATCGAGAAAATTCGTGGATGTCGAACTTTGACCTATCCATGGATTGAAAATGGGCTAAACTATCTGAGTGTCCTCGTGTCCTCCTTCCAGAGAGAGAGAGAGAGAGAGAGAGAGAGAGAGGAAACTTCTTACTCAATCTACAATATAACAAATGTCAGTTGAAATGAAAATGCACTATAATTCAAAGTTAAATGAGTTTGGCTTTAATTGGTTTGATTTAAGTGTTATACAACTAAGAATTTTTATGATAAAGAAAACGTTAAAAGTGTAGCTATTAGAATCTCCACTGAGGACAAGCTTTTAGTTTTGAAACGATAATCACGTAGAATAATGATGGAAAAAGAAGAACACGGACAACAACGATGGAGAGAGAGAGAGAGAGAGAGAGAGAGAGAGGTAGAAAGAGGCAGAAAATCACCCGATAAGAGAATGATTATTAAGAGACTTCCATATGTTTCTGACCTTCACTTTCAAACGGAAAATTAAAGCTAAGGATACAAATGAGAGGAGTCGCTAAGCACTGACCTCATTGGATTATCATCCCCTGGTCGGTGCTTTTAAAGAACCACTTAAGAATTTTCGGCAAGTTAAAAGAGAAGGAAAAAAAGGACCTGCTTTTTTATTTTTTATTTTTTTTTTCATGGTTCAATTTTAAAGGAAAATTGGAAATATTTGGAAGTAAAGGTCATATATTTTATTATAAAAAAAAAGAAAAGAAAAAGATGGGTGGGACCCATCATTTTTGACTGAAGTGGGATGATCTCAAGCATCGATCAATCTCCTAGGATTTTCAATGGATGCTCACCATATATATTCTTGAGATGGAACATATAAAAAGTGAGTCCAATGGGGAGATGGTTCTCATCGCATTTGCTACCCTGATCCTAGGATTTGTTCCAATGGCCTCTTCCACTATTTTACCATCGTTATCTCCACTCTCTTGTCTATAGTCTCCACCACCCACGCATCAGTATATGTAAGAGAGAGAGAGAGAGAGAGAGACTAAGCTTCGATAAGGAAACGCATGCTCTTCATGAATAAGCTAGTGCCCATGCTGAAAAAGTGATATATAGGCGTGCCTCTAGGGGTTTGAAGTTGGAACTCTTTGTCCACAATCCAAACCACACGCAACACGCACACAACAATAGCAACGACCACAAAGCAACACGTACATGTCTTCTCTTTCAATTTTATCCATCTAAGTTCCAACTTGGGGAACTAGGGTCTTGGGCTCTACTTCTCTCAGTGTATGTCTTGGGTGTGGGTTGGTGAAATAGAAACATAGCCTTCATCGTCAAGGCCTCAAAGTTTCATCACCAACCCACTTGCCCCACTTGATTGCATGCACGCGTGTTCATCTTTAATTCTCTCATTTTTTTTTATTTATTTTCCTTGATGATTTTCTTATGGTATCTTTTTAATATATAATCTTGTCGGACTATTTAAGGTTTCACAACAAACCTTACTAGGTTTTTATACATACAATTAGAATACGAAATCGAATCAAAACATAAGTGACCGAATTAAACATAAATGATCGATTTGTACCTTGCACCTAGTATGTTGAAGACAATCGATGCAGTTTTTCACAATTTCATTTTCTCTATTATAGATCTTCTACAGCCCCTCAAACCTCATTGAGTGAATGATGGTTGTAGGGACCCAAAACCTAGCATTTATAGTATTGTCTTGTACCTAAAACCCTAAACCACAATGAGTTGGGTTAGCATATCCCTAAACTTGAGAGTGGACTGAACCAGTTCACGTAACTTGACTCTCATCTATTTAATCAACTCAAATAATTAATTAAGCCAATAAATCCAATAATCTTCCACTTGGGCTACATTAACTATAAGGATGTCTTTTAAATTGGTGTGGCCATAAATCTCATTACATTAACCATTCTTATTGTGATTCAGTTGAAAAATTGCTTACATCGAACAACAATAGAAGATACACCTCAGTATATGACATACAATTTTCTATCATTACAAACATTAGCAAAATTTTTAACACAAATTTATATGAGATACTATTATGAAAATATTGATATATCCTCAAATAACACTATTGTCATTCCATGTAGGTTCTTAATTATGTTATTAACTTTTACTCTGGCAAATCATCTTTGATCAGGAGTTAATATCTAACTGTGACTTTTCACCTATAAATTTTGGCAAATATTGCCTTTGAACTGTGACAAATACTGCATTTTAAATTGTGACAAAATTACCTACAATTGTGGCAATTATTACTTATAAAATATGCTAAAATAAAACCATAAAATAATTAATAAATGAAATGACATTCTATAATATAAATACTATAACATAATCATAATCTATCAAACTATTCCCCAAAATATACGGGATAAAATTTCAAACATAAACTAATAGTCAACAAGAAACAAAGCTCACATTAATCAAGCATTTCAAACAACTCAATAGAAAATGTTTGAACTTAGAGAAATCGTAACTACTCTAATTGCTTCAACTTCTACTCGCTCTCATTTGTTAACTTGTTTTATAAGAGGATTATGTTTAGGCTCCTTAAGTGTCAAGTCTAAGATAAGTAGACCCAAATGCAATTCTAATTCCTCTACCTATTTTGATAGTTGCCACTAGTAAGAATTAGTAAGAACTGGGATGAAAGATAAATAACTTAAAGGAATGACTGTCCTGCTAGGGCAGTAATAACAACACAATACATGCTAAATTTTAAAATATAAACCATAATATTAAAGCATGTAATATCATTAATATGTTTTTAAATAATAGTAAAATTATATCCCTATCCTTTGGGATATGAATTCACTGATCCTCTTATTTTCTTGTTTTAACTGCGAAAAGAATACTAACATTTGAAAATTTAATCACCTTTCAGTAAAAGAACTCATAGGTTAATAATGTCTGTTCCTAATATGTGAATATTTATTTACAAACTTTGAAGACATCACTTTTGGAACAATGTACTTTTACTGTCAAGAAATACACAATTAAATTGAATGTCCATAAATTTTGATGACATCATCTTTAGAAAATGCTACCATTATTATTGAAGAAGACACAATCGAATTGAATGTATTACTTTCGTGGATCTCACTCAATCCTGTCATGTTTTCCATTGGAGATATATCTTTATGTACAGGAACATACAATTAAATGTGTCACCAAGACAGCAAAATCACACAGGAGTCATAATTGTAACTACATTCCTATCCTTTGGGTTAAGAATGCACTTGTCCTCTTATAAATCCACATTTACTGTGAAAAGATAATAACTTTCGAAGTCCCCTCACCTTTGGGCTTAGAAACCTTTAGGTTACTGTCATATTCATTAACTTTGTGATATCACTTTTAGATAAATGTCACCATGCAACTTTGCTGCTCTGAGGAAAATCATTGAAGAATAAGATGTGCACTTTTGTGAATTCCACCACACCCTTTCATGGTTTTATAGAATTATATTATGCAGCCAAGCATGTGTAGAAGTTTATAGCTAGTTTAATTCTAACATATTTATTCATCATAGTGTGCTCTAAATATGGCATATAAGCACAAAATACCATTAATTTTGTACCTATGCTATTTACAAATAACTTTTCAATATCATGATAATGATAAACTAATGTAGAAACATGCATAAACAGAAATACAATTTTGAAGTGGCTATAAAAAAAAAAAAAAAAAAAAAAAAGGAAAAAGAAAACTGGGTCCCAATTTCTTATATTGGAAACAACCCAGAATACTAAACATCTTCTCATTGGTCGAATCATATAAAACATCTTAAAATGCATAAATCCATTCTCCCAAAGATTCTACCAATCGAATATTTATCCACAACATCCCAAGTATATGATAAAATTACATAATGATAACCAATGATATTTAATTACTCACAATACCTTGGAACTTTTAATAGAATTGATTCAAATTTGGAAAACCTCATTGGACATTATTTGAAGACTGTCCATCACTAAATAAGACTCATTTCAAGTAAAATCCTTCACAATCTCACGGTGACCAATAACGTAGTCATTTTTTAAAACATTAATCAGTGGCCTCTTGTTTTTATGACTGAATACAAATATAATATAAAATTTCATATAAACATGTCATAGAAAAAATTAGACCATTAAATATGGTCAACAATGACTTCGATGCAAAAAATGATTTCAATTTGGCATTAAAATGACCTTTAAATTGATGTTTAAAATAGTTTAAATTAAAACCCAAAAATCAAAATCCAAACAAACCTTTAAGAGTTTTTTTTTTTTTTTTTTTTAATCCTTCTTAGTCAACATCGGTCAACTCCGCACCGATAACTTTTTCGGCATGTTTCCTGGTGACCCACTGGAAAACACAACGAGTCATTTTCTCAAGTTAATGGGTCAACATGATTTTGTTAACTTGAACCTCAATAATTCATTAAGTCAATGGGTCTAAGCCCGTTACTTATAACTTAAGTAATTAAAATAGAATATGGACTTACCTCATTACTGAATTTCTTAAGAAGTACACCTAGCCCATGACTTGATATGACTTAAGCTCATAACTAAATTATTTAATAAGTAGACCCAATCCATGACTTAATATGACTTAAGCCCATGACCGAATTATTTAATAAGTAGACCCAGTCTATGACTTAATATGACTTAAGCCCATTATGAAATTACTTAAGAAGTAAACCTGGTCCATGACTTTAATTGACCCATAACTTAAAAACTTAGGGTACAAGTGTATTTTAGCATTTGGATTTCTAAAACCCTACCTTTCTTTATTTTTCTCTTCCTCTTAGCCACCATCTACAACTTATTTGTAGATTTTAAAGTATGGGAAAATAGAGGATCTCCATAAACTCAATGGTTCTTTATATTCTTGTAGTGCACTACTCTCTAAACCAAGTTTATTATCCAGTTGATTCGGTTTGGTCATGCAGGGTCTGACTCAGCAAGGGTTGATGCGGGTGCCTTATAGTATATGACGGCAAGGGTGACTATGAATGTGGGGTGGCTGGACAAATTTGAGCCAGTGCCCAATGTTATTCGCATGCCTAAGCCATGCCCTTGCATATTTCATAAGGCTATATATAAGTAGGGAAAGTATGTTGTCATATTAAATGATGAGAATTTGGTTCACGACAAGTGGCGGAAATGAAATACTTGTTGAGAACCAATTCCCACTGAAATCCAACAAGGTTGGCCATGTTTTGGCGAACTTGTGTGCAGTCACAAGTGGGTACGACCCTCCCGTGCGATCCACTTGTAAGGGGGAATGTGGGTCCCAGCAAGCCCAATTTGGGTGATCACATGTGTTTCAAGTTTCCCGTCATAGTGGAGCCATGTGTGTCCTGTACTTCGGACTACTTCATTCGGAATCGCAGTTTAATGTGATTCGGGCCATAGGGTATCAAATCCAAACGCATCGTAGGAGATATTTATGACCCAACTATGACTAGCATTTACTCTTCTCCCATTAATTGTTTAGCAAGGTTGGTGGAGAGGAGTAAAGAGGAGGGAGAAGAAGAAGGAAGAGAAGGGAAGAAAGTGTGGGGGGGAAAGTGTTCCCCACTCATTGCTAAATCCATACCTCGCCGTTTCGACGCTGGGAAGGTGATTGGAACATTGAGAGCTACAATTTGAGGTAGGTAGTGTAAAATCCCTTGAATCTTGTGAAACCCTCTTGTGTGGTCAAATCAAAGAGTTAAGAGAGAGTCTATGTGTTGTCTTTGAAGGTTTTAAAGAAGGAATAAACAAGATTTGAAGGCATTTAAGTGATATCTTGAGTTGGAGGAAGAATCTTGGGTTTTGGGGTTTTCTTGAGCTTGAAGGTACGATTTGTTCCCAAATATCGATTTGAACATAGATCTATGTTGTACTCATGTAAATAGTCTTAAATGTGTATAAAATGTGAAGGAATCAACCCTTTGGGTTCCCAAAGGCAGGGTGAAGAAGGGAAATGGGGGCAACAAGAACCCGCTGGACACTGGTGGGTGGCATTGGCGGGTAGCCAGACCCACCAGTGAGATCCACCAGTCTTGGTTGAGCCTTAGGCCCTATCGGCTGGTAGGACCGACGGGTACCTAGACCCACCAGTGAGACCAACCGATCTTGGTTGCGCCTCGGATCCTACTGGCAGGTACCTAGACCTACCAGTAGCACCTATTGGTGTGGTCTGGGAGCTGCCTGCATGGGTGGCTTGCACAGGTGGATCCTCTTACCTACCTGTATAACCCACCTATGGTCCAATGAGCTCCGTTCGAGCTCAAACTTCATCGACAGTCTCCTTTACGTTATTAAATGCGTTGTGACCATGTCTTTCATTTTTTTATGGTCCCAAAATGAATGTATTCTAAGCTTCCTTTTTATATTAGGTTTTTGTGACCCTCGTCTTCACATGTTGGATCTCACTCGTATCGAGTGTGCACATCTTGTACGTGAATAGGTAAGTGGAAAAGGGACATTGATAGTTTAAATACTTGTTACTTACTTTGAATTATGAGCATGGATTATTTCAAATATTGGATGGTGATCAATTGTTGGATATGTGATGCATTTCTATATTAGACCTTGTAGTCGGCTTGAAAACGAATGCATTCGTATGCATGGAATGGGACACAGATGCACTATGTAGTCATACTATCTTATATAGATGCATTGGTCTAGGTTGACATTCCCTCGTGCTACGACCCTTCCCAACAGGGGTTTAGGTGTTGGTTATCACTGGGGGAAAACGTCGGTCGCGAATCGCCATGGTAGTTAGAAGTACGCCTAGATGATCATTAAGACAATCAAAAACCTTGGTGATATATTCAGAGGGCCAAGCTTACTGCATTTATTTTCTGCTATGGTTCAGCCACAATTACTTTTATGCTGTGGTACAACCACGATTTATTTTTTCAAGTACTGCTGGCCCTCTTCGACAACCCTATGGGTGTATCACGGGATGGAGAACTCGTCTTCTACCTGGGGCATACACGCACTATGGTTGTGAGTAGCACGTAACCTATGACTTAATATTGTTGCTTAGGCGATTAGGCCTAAAATGAATTGCATGCACATAGAATGATTTGAAATGCGGTTGCTTGCTTGCGTTTTCTTTCCATTTACTGAGCTAGTGAGCTCACCCCTTGTATATACCCATTTTTCGATGATTTTATAGGTTTCCCTACTGAGGAGCAAGAGCCAGGGCCTACTGTCAAGCTTCCAGTAGAGGACTGGTGGGTTTCGAAAGGTTTCGAGCACGGTGTTGGGTGCAGGTGCGAGGGCTGCGTTACAGGGCAACAACAGTGGTTACCCATCATCACCCTTTTTGGTTCTTTTGCTATTTTCCCATTTTGTATTATTGATATTTAAATTGTTATTTTCTTGTATAATTATCATGCCTATGGGTCCACATGTATATATATATACACTATGTATAACAATTTATGTATCAAGAGTAGTGGGGAATTTACAGATATATGTGATAAGTCTTCCACTGAATTTTTTAATTATATTCCCATATCTTATGTTGCATGTTATGTTGTGGTTTACTACATTAGATGATCCTGGTGATCCTTAGGTTACCCGATCACCGGTCCGATTCTATGTGAACGGGGCGTGACAATTTTAGATTAAAAATATATTATATAAATCATTTCTAGATCTATATGAGTTACTCTGATACCACTTGTTAGACTGTTTAGGGTTTCGCAACATACCTTATTAGGTTCCCATACAGACAATTAGAGCACAAAGTCGAATTAAAACATAAATGATCAAATTAAAATTAAATGATCGATTTGTACCTTGCACCTAGTATGTTGAAGAAAATCGATGCATCTCTTCACAATTTTATTTTCTTTGTTTTTGATCTTCTACAACACCTCAAACCTCTTTGAGTTCTCTCACTTTAGTGGTAAAGTGAGAAAGAATGAATGATGGTTGTAGGGACCTAAAACCTAGTATAATATTGTCCTGCATTCAAAATCTTAAACCATAATGGGTTGGCTAGTATATCCCTAAACTTGAGAGTAGACCGAACCGGTTCATATAACTTTACTCTCATCCATTTAATCAACTTGAATAATTAATTAAGCCCATAAATCTAATAAATTTCTCTCTCTCTCTCTCTCTCTCTCATGTACATCTACGTGCATTGCCCCATGGGGCCATTGATGGACCATCAACATTGTATCCTAATGCGTGAGAAGTTGCAATTGTACCTATTGCCGTGAAAATTAACATGGGATTGTTTGCACACAGAGTCAAAAGACAAACCAATGGAAGTGACCGAAAGGGACTCTGGTGGGGGATCCTCTTATGCCTAAGTCAGAATTATGGGGAAATAGTAGTATGAGTTTAGAAATGAAAGAGCAATAGGCTTAGAGTGTGAAGTGTTGACTTGAGTTTCTTGGGTACTATTCACCTATTTATTGAGTGGAGACGCCAGACCTTGGAGCCATTAATGGGGTGATCCACTGTCTTGTTAACATTGTCATTAAGAATCTCTATTCTGTAATTGCCTTCATGGAAGATTATGGGGAGTTATAGAGACTCCCTCGTTGCTGGTCGTGGAGTTAAACTTCTTAATGCTTATGAAGCACTTTCCGACCAATAAAGGTTTGGGTTGGATTTCTTACTGCATGTCACCTGTTGATAGACAGGCTGATTTTATGCACATCATATGTCCCCCACTCCTTGAGGTCTGAATAGAGCTAAGAGAGTGAAATGTTCATCCTCTTTCTTTGAGGTTCAGTGTTAACTCAGCTCACAACATGCTCGGTGGAAGTTATTCTGGTCAATACTCGGTGTTTCGACGCGTATGGCCACCTCGGTCTACGTAGTTTGGCACTTCCCATCGAGATGTCTTATCCTATGTCTTTCCTATCTGATGAAATACAAGATGGATATTAGTATTCTCTGCCTTCTGTTAAGCCTGAAAAAGACTTCAAACTTTCTTTAAATATTTTCCTGTTATCAAAGATATGCCTTAAATGGATGCCTCATAGACACGTGGTCTTTGGAATCATATGGTGTCTATAAGAGATAAATGGTGCACCTCTTCAATTGAAAATCTTAGAAATGACATGTGGCACCTTCTAGAGGGTTGAGTGGTCATTCTTGATTTCAAAAAAGGAGTTGTCATACTGTCATGACAACTATTGGGTTTCTGCCTAGGAACTATAGATATAACTTGAGAAGAAAATGTCTCACGCTACAGGCTGCATTATGTTGGAAGAAACGTAATTGCGCAACGGAAGTGATCTAATTGAGATCTCTTGAGTTCGAAATCACTGTACAAAATTAATTACTTGTAAACGAAATAGTTTACCTTAGAACTGCAACCGAAGTTCCTCCTCCGGATAATAGTTCTTTCATACTTGAGCAACCGTAGGGATCAAATCCTTTCAACACTTTGAACTATAATCCACGTTCAATTAGAGAAGAATAATCCACCATTAAAGTCTAGGTTTCATGAACCCTAGTTTTCTCCTTCACACACACTCAAACTCACAAAGGAGAGAAGGGAGAGAGACAAAATGTAGGAGAGGAGAGAAGAGCTTTTAAAAACATGTGGCTACTCTCTCTTTTGTCCCTTTTATAATAAACCTCTTTTAGGATTTCCTCTATTGGGCAAATATTTTTTTCCTAAACAGAGAAAGCCAAATCTTGGTGGTAGAGAACAATTTCCAAAATTGAACAACTACTTTGCTTCTAAAGTGAAAAGTGATAGAATGTAAAAGTGATTGATATCTTTCTGATTATGGGTGATAATATAATCAAATTATATTTTATTCACTTCCATAAATAAAAATATAATTAAAAATCTAATATTTTCAAAATTTATTTTCATGCAATATTATCTCTTTAATTTGAATATAAGACCTTCCAATTTTTCAGTATCCCATAATGCTAAGGTATGCAATTTAATACTGCCTAACCCTAACTTATTGTACATGTTTGTTTTAGAGATTCTGTGAACATGATACGACATCCAAAAAAATATTTCAAATAAAATTTCATAAATATAATATTATTTTTATATTAAAAAATAAAATTTTAAATAATTTATAAAATTGATACTGGTAGCAGAATTTTGTCAAATCAAGCTCATATACTCTCTCTTCTCGATATTTCCTAATTAAGGGCAGTGGATCCTATATTGACGATCTCTCTCATTAACAAGTGAGACCACGTGTCTAATGTACCGATATATATTCCATTGGAAGTCAACCATTGGTTTACCGAAACACTGAATTTAACATTGCGACAAATAGGATCTCTCAGGTCAAGGGTCAAACGACGAGTACAAATCTCATCCTCACACAACTGACAGTAATACATATGAGATTTTTACCAGATTCTTCTTTATACACATACAATATGTGTACTCACATTTATGTACTAGAATCACATCCCTGGTAACATACAATGTAACGACATATGAGCAGGATGTCCGATCTTGTCCCTGGCCAAGAACAATTTGGGTGAAACCCCATGGAACAACTTCCAAGCCGAACAAATAAACGTTATACATAAATGAAATTAAACATTCTTATTGATAAATTGTGTTTGATGGAAATATATATCCAACACAGGATGTTTCGAGAAGATCTTGGCCGTTGAAGCTTGTACAGACTGGGAGATTTGGGCCATTGATGTTTGTATAAATGCACTAGGTTACATAAATTAATGCAATCATCTTTGGAGGGCGTGGCTTCCTTCTCATCTTACCTAAGGTCTCCCATGTTCTTGATGCCTCATTTCTGACATTCTCCTAACCTTCTAACTTCACTAGATGTTTTTCCCTCTTCTGATAAGTCATTCATCTTGAATTTTTGATTTTTTTTGGGTACAAATGTGCTCATTTTTAATAGTGCATTCTAGTGTTTAGGATGTCTTATGACTTGTCCAACGAGAGGATGAAACAAGTTGTGTATATAAGGAAGAGGGTTGTTTATACTATTGGCACCCAAAATTCAAAATATGCCCTAGTGATGTGGCAGGGGCGGTTTTGGGTATTTGGAAGAAAACATGGGCTGACCGTATCAGTTTTTCACCCACGTAAAAGATGATACCGATTCTCCAGAGCGGTTAAGATATGCCTGCATAAGGCAAAGTTAGTGGGACAGGTGGCGACAATACAGTGGAAGAACCACTTTATGGGCAAAGTGGGCAAATAACATGGGCAGTGGAACAGTTAATGGATCCAAGGTATATAAAGAGAAAAAGCCGCCCAATATAAGGAGAATCAACACATTCAAAAAAAACCAACAATACAACTCTTTATTTCAATTTCATATTTTTCATTCCTGTATTTAGAATTAGAGATGGAGTAGAACTTGTTTGTTCACTTCTTTGTGAATTTTTAATCCACAAAGTCTATACGTTAGGATTTCGTGTTTTATATTTCAAAAACTCCTTTTGAGAGGATTAATGTGATTTATTCTCTCATCCTTCAGAGATTTTGAGTCATAAAAAAGTCCCTAGAGCTATTAGGGAAAGAGTAGGACCTAGATCATTTGGTCAAAGTTAGATTTGATTTTGAATCAGGTCAGGAAGGATTCTGGCATGCCTGCACACACACCAATACGATCAACTAATCGTAGTTAAGGGAGGAATTTTTGTGCCAACATCTTTTTGGCATGCCTGATGGGACATCTCGTCAATGACCAACGACCATAGGGAAGGTTGGAACTGGCCAACGACCATAGGTAACATACAATAACCCTGTATATCAGCAAGGTTTATGGTATGCACCGGCTAATACGATCACTCCTGGAGCAACAAGTGTTCGTATAAACGGTTTATGTTATACACCTGCTACCTCAGTGGCGACAGGGCCAAACATTATGCCCATGGGTGGTTATCCTTACCAGACCAATAATCAAGGCTATTATGGCTGTAGGAATGGGGATAGACCAGCTACCTCTTGCCAGAACATACCTGACCATCAAGGGTCAGGGTGGTAAGAGAACAACATGTTTGACATGCTAAACACTATTAAAGGAATCCAACCTTTGCTGTTCTAGAGCCATTTATGGCTCAGGACAACCATATGATGGTTGACTGGGAAGAATTGGTCAGGGTGATTCAAGACCAAATTAATCCCCCTTTCTGACTAGTTATGAGGTTTTTTTACAGAAAAACATACCCATAATATTTGGATATGATTGACATAGGAAGAAATTTGAAGATACCAAAATTCTCCAAGTTTTCTAGGGAAGATAACATGTCTACGGTAGAACACATAGCATGTTTCACTGTCCAGTGTGGGACCATAGGGGCAGGTGACCTTATAAAGTTAAGGCTATTCCCTAACTCATTGACTGGGGTAGCCTTCTCATGGTATTGTAATCTGCTAGTCAACTTTATACAGAGTTGGGGAGAGATGGAAGATAAATTTCATCTCCAATTCTATAGGACTGAGCCTACAGTATCAGTAACCGACCTTACAAAGATGTTCCAAGAGAATGGTGAGTCTGTCAGGCAATTTGTCAATAGGTTCAAAGTGGCCAAGCACCGGTGTTTCGTCAGCCTCCAAGAGGGGGAATTTACAAAGATGGCCAATAGTGGTTTGTCTTTGGAATTAAGGAAGAGGTTTGCTGGCCAAGAGTTTATAGACCTTCGCCAGCTAGTGGCATAGGCCACCTGCTATGAGCGGATTTTGAAAGAGGAAGAGTAGAGGCATGTCTCTGCTATGAATACGTATAAAGGAGTGACCTATAACTTGGCCCTCGTGGGTTCCGACCAGCAGAAACCAAACAATACTATTGACTGTGAAATCGACCTAGCCGAAATTATGGAAGGCAAACCCTACATGTGCAAGTTTTAAACCAAACCTTATGATAGAACAACTGCACAAAGAAATTTCCAGCCCGGAAATTATTATTCAAACGTAAATATTCGTTTGACATGTCTAAGGTTGAAATAATCTTTGACCCGTTGTTAAGGGACAAACAAATCAGATTGCCCGAGGGGCACCAAATACCCCTAGTTGCTGACCTCAAAGATAGGAAGAATTGCAAATGACATAATATAGATTCGCATTTTACTAATGATTGTGTTGTCTTACGAAATTCCGTACAAAAGGCTATAAGTGATGGCCGGTTGAAATTTTCAGAGAAAGAAAAGTGCATGATGGTGGTTGACGAAGATCCATTTCCTGCGATCAATATAGTCAATACGGAACTTTCTGGCCTACTGTCACTGCCACAAGCCATCCCAAGAAGAGAAAGATCAAATCTGAGGCCACTTATATCCCATTTAGCTTTAGCCAAGTCAGGAGATGTCATGGAGTTGCGGCCTCCAAGAATAGGACTGAGGCCGAAAGTAGATTTGAGGGATGGCCAAAGCAAGAAGATGCATTTGAACATGGAAGACGACCAAATGGACCGCTAGTTCTGTTGAAAGACTTAAAAGACCTGCAAGCCCACAAGTAAGAAGAAGGGTCTGGAAGCTCAGATTCTCAGTTAGAGGAAAAATTCCATTGGAGTGTTTGTCACCATTGTAAGCGTTTGATCGATGAGAGTAATCGTTCAACTCAGGGGCAGACTAGAGACCCTCGAGGTCTTGCACCAGTCACCAGGGGAAAACAATCAGACGATAGTCATAAGGCTCATATTGTTGCCATGGCTAAGAAAACCCGTCATAGCCCAAACAAAGTTCAACCAAAGCTAGTTGCAGAAAGGAGACTAGATTTTGGGAAAAACTCAGAATTTGAGTGTTGGCCTTATCAAAGGCAAGTAGAGGAAAGAAGGTCAGTAAAAGATAGCATGAGATGTCTCCCATCTAGGAGACAGGAGCAAGAGCGGATCCCTGTCAGGTAGCACCTCTTGTACTCCCCACATAAGGGACCCCTTCAAAACCGCCTATATACTTATAAGATAGGAAATAGAGAACAATCAAGAAGTCAATATTTGAGGATGGTACGGCAAAAAATGAAACACACTCACCAATGGAGGATAGTTAGCCACCCCAAAATCCCTTTTGATGAAGGCCAGGAGCTGACCAGGACCCAAAGAAGAAGGTGGCAAAGGCAACAACCAGCCATCCAGAGAGGCGTCATTACGATCACATGCCCAACCTTATAAGGAGCAAAGGGAGAAGAAAAAGGGTGTGTTGGCATCAGTCATTACAATATAGCGGACTGACAAAGAAATGGAAGCCCAACCTAAGTCACCTGAAGGGGTAACCAGGTAGAAGGAGTGCTTAGATACTCAGGGGAAAAATGAGGGTCTTGACCCAAAAGCAAAACAAGTGGTTAGTTCAGAAGTTGATCCTGAGGTATCCGATCTCAAGACGGACAACAGCGGGGACTTTGGGGAATTTGTTAATATGATGTTCGGATAAGTAGAAGCACAAGTACCCATTAATATGGTGTATATATTGCCCAAAGTGTTCCAAAATGATTCAGTCCACATAGAGGAGCTTGACTCCGATGGTGAAGACCAACTTTTAGGAATTCTTAGTGGATATAGTGATTGAACTTACGGATAAATTAGAAGTTGGTTCAAAAAGAGAATAGAACAAAAAATCTCCACCCCTAGAACCATCACAAGAAATGGCCAGGGCTTCATTTGACCAGCTAACTAAAGAAATGACCCAACATTTGAAACCACTCTATGTCACTATAAATATGGATGGAAAGCCGGTATAAAGAGTTGATGAACACATTTATGTGTGAAATCTTAGGTAGTAAAGTTTGCATTTTTATATATTTAGAATGGAGCTACCTTGGGTTTTACTCTCTTTTTGCAGGTTTGGTATTTTAAAGGCATTAAGGAATATCAGGTGCCATATCTCTAATTTTACACGTAAAGATGTCCTGTTCTTTTTAAAGTTGTGAAGAGAACAAAATTCTGAGTAAGATGGACGTGTTGCATTAAAAGTATATATCCGTTTGGTCACCCGTACAAGTGATTATTCTTTTTGGGAAAAAAAAAGAATAATGGATCATAAATGAACCGAGATGCAAAACTAGCTCGTTTGCAGTTGTCCCAGGTGTACAAGGAATATTTCAAATACCAAAAAGGATCGATGGATCCCCCTTGAGTGATTGAAGATTCTTTTTTGGTAACAACTACCTAGCGTAGTTGGTGAGTTGTGGTGTGCAAAAATCCCTTGCTCACCAGGAGGTCTTAAGTTCGAACCTCTTGGCTGCCATTTTTTGGAGATTTCTTTTAGAAGATTTTTTCTCTCCTACTCATCACGTAAAGTAAGGAGGTCGGCCAAGGAAGAGCTTTGTGTGCAAGTTTGAAGAGAGTGAAAAAGAAGGAAATAAAAGAAAAAAATAGAAAAAAAGGGAGAAAAATAGGAAAGAAAAAAAAAAGGAAAAATAGTCCAAGCTTCTCTGTCCCCTACTTTCTTTCCTATTTTCTCTGTTCTCTCTCCTCCACCACACAAATTCGATCCAAGAGGGCCTACACTTGGTCGTCCTTCTCATTCTCTCCTATATTTTCTCTTTTTTCTCTCCTCTCCTAATTTCTACCTCATCAACAAGAATCTCAAAAAATCCCCTAAACTAGGAAACCAAAAATCGTTGTACTCCCCCCATTCTCTATATAATAGAATCAACACAAGGGGAGGGCACACTTCTCTTTTAGGGTACTTCTCTTCCTCTCTTCTTCTAGGTTTTTAGTTGTGCTCTCTTTTTCTCTTTAGTTCGCTGTCTTTGTTTTTTATGCAAGCACTTTTGTAATTTTTTTTTTTAAATTTTTATTAATGCAAGTCTTTTATTTTGATTAATGCAAACCTTTTATTTTATTATTCAACTTATGCAAAGGTGTAATAATTTTAATTTCTAGTTCTACGCTTAGTTCTAGGTGACAAGAACAAGCTGTGGAGCATCTCTTTCAAGTTCAGTTTTTCTCTTCTAGATTTGTCTTCTCTAGTCCAAGCAATTTAAGATTTGATTTAGTTTAGATATATTTTTTAGGGCTAGTAGTACTTCAAATCAATCAAGTTATTTTAAATTAAGGATTGAAGTATGGAATTTTAGGTAAGTAGGCTTCTACAGTAGTCTTCTCACCCCCTCTCATTCCCTCTTCTTGCTACCCATTCATTATTAATTTAGGATTTAAATTTTAATTTTTACTTTGATGCTTTCCCTTTTCCCCAAGGTCATTGGATAGATGCATGTGTTGGCTTTGCCACTCTTTAGTCATAGAACCATCATTTTACTTTCGTTATTTATATTACATCACTTCCCCTAAAGCTAAGTAGAGTAGTCCTTGTAAGAGTAACTCTCTGGTCAAGTAGGGAAGCTTATATTGTTTATGATGCATCCCTCGGGCTAAGTAGAGAAATCTACTTGTGTGCCTGTCTCTGACTTTGTCCCTTTTATTTACACTTTTATTTACTTTTCAATATTCTTTATTTCAACACTTTTACTTTCAGTTATTTACTTTTTATCTGCGTGGTTTGGAGTATTTAAATTCCTAGATGTGTTAGTTAGGATGTTTTTAGATGCAATTGTTTAGGGCGGTAGTTAGAAATAGATCACCATAATTAATATGTGCACTTTCACATTACTAAAAGAAGCTAAAAAGAAAGTGGCTGCTCTCTTTGTGTTCAACCCATTAGCTGCATTGATCCGTACGCTTGCGGTTACTTTTAAATCTCAAACAAGTTTTTGACGCCGTTGCCAGGGAGACAGTTCTATGTTATTTTTTATTTCCTTTTGGTAAATTAGAGTGCTTTATTTTCTTTTTCTTTCATCCTTTATTGAATTCCTAAGAAGAACAACTTACAATAATAGTTGTATCGGTGGAGGTCGCCAAGCCTCAAAGTATAGTAAAGATAGGTTTCACCCTATAGCAGTACCTTAGGAATTGAGCAACCTTAGATCGCTGCTGGGTAAACTCTAAAAAATCTAAAAAAAATAAAAAAACCAAAAATAAAAAAAATATTCATTCTTTTGCCCTTGTCATATTCTAGTTGTGGGTAGTTTTCTGTTGCATGAGTGTTAGGTGGGTACGTAATACTGAGAATCGGTTAGAAAGAAGAAATCCAACAAATAATGATCCTAAAACTATACTCTCATCATACCTTTCAATATGGGAGACCAACAGCCAAACCCTCCACCTAAATCTCTAAAAGATAGGTTCTATCCTACTAGAGCAGCCCAACCTTCCTGCATAGTTCTACCGTAAGCCTAGGGCAATAATTTTGAGCTCAAATCTCAATACATCACTATGTTGCCTCACTTCCATGGGCTGCCCTCTGAGGATGCATACCAATTCCTTAGGGAATTTGAGAAGGTTTATGTTCTAATTAAGGTCCAATAGTTTACTGATGATGATGTAAAATTAAGGTTCATAACTTTTGCACTCAAGGACCAAGCTAAGAAATGGCTCTACGGTCTGCTTACCAATTCCATTACCACATGGGATGGGTTTACTATAGTCTTCCTGAAAAAAAATTCTTTCCTTTGTATAAAACCAATAAACTCAGGAGTGACATTCTTCAATTCCGGTAGAAACCTAGTGAGTCGTTCTTCAAATTTATAGAGAGATTTAAGGACCTCCTTTAGGAATGCCCTCACTATGGAATTGATACATGGTAAATTTATCAAATCATTTATGAGGGTATTGATTATCAGACCAAGCTATTGTTAGAGGCTATGTGCTCCAAAGGTTTTACATCTTTTATAGATGAAGACGATGCTTAGAACTTTTTGCTTGAATTGGCTGAGAAAACTAGGGAATGAGAGTCTACTCAAGAAATTGAGTGGACAAATAAGGGTTACCTTGTAGAAGGTGTTTTGGCCAAAGAGGCTTAACTTGAGAGTCTTATTAAGAAACTCGAAGCCATAGTAGTTAAAGGACTTACCCAATTGAACTAAATAAATCATTTTGTGCCTATGTGTATTTGGTGCCAATCTACCATGCATGTGATGGAGGAGTGCCCTAATATTTCTTGTGTGAACGGTTTGAATATTGGTGTTGAAGATGTGAACACCCTGTCCCAAGACAACCCTTATGGTTAGACCTATAATCCAGGATGGAGGAACCATCCTAACTTCGCTTGGAATCAAACCAATAATCAAGTAGGTCCTAATTTTCAACCCTTGAGTCAAGGGTAGTTTGTTCCCCAACAAGCCAATAATTAAGTAGATCCTAATTTTCAACCCTTGAGTCTGGGGCAGTATGTTCCCCAATAAGCCAATCAAAGGAACATACCCCCAATCAACAAAAAAATTTTAGGGTCCCCACTCAATCTGCTATTCCACCACCTCCTGTGAATCAACCTCCAGGATTCATGAGAGGAGGTAGTGATTTGGCTAGGCTTTCTTCTTTAGAGAAAAGCATGGAACTTCTCATGAGTACTTTCATGACAGGCCGACATGATATGGAGAAACAAATCTCCCAACTTGCTAATGCTTTGCATGAAAAGGAGAAAGGGAAGATGCCAAGTCAGCTTGAACCAAATCCCAGGAATGTGAATATGAATCATCAATCAGTTCCAAATCAATTGAATTCAATTCAAAAGAGTCCACAATAAAATCCATCCAACCAATGTAATGTTGTTTATGCTCTTAGGAGTGACCGAGGGTACCAATGGAGGGACCAACAGAGTGTTCCTAAATCTTTCCCATCATTACTTCTGTTAACTCTCCTTCTGTTGAGGACACAAATGTGTCTATTATTCCAGGTTCGTTTGATGAACCTAAAGCAACTAAATATGATTTGGTTGAGGAAACCAAACATGATTCTTCTGAGAAAGAGTAAAATGCTAACAATCCTTATGTTCCTCCTATCCCCTTTCCTAATCAGTTGGTAAACAAAAGGAAGACTACTTCCATGGATAAGATTTTAGAAGTCTTCAGAAAGGTAGAAGTAAACATCCCTCTTTTGGATGCCATATCCTAGATTCCCACCGATGCAAAGGTCCTGAAAGATTTGTGTACTCACAAACATATCACTAGTGTGCCCAAAAAGGCATTCTTAGCAGGCAACATTAGTTCCATAATTACTCAGCCTATAACTGCCAAGTATAAGGATCCAGGGAGCCCTACTATAGTTTGTGTCATAGGCAACACCTATATTGAACATGCCTTACTTGACCTTGGTGCAAGTGTAAATCTTTTGCCTTACCATGTATATAAGCATCTAGGATTGGGAGAATTGAAAGCCACTGGAACTACTCTTCAGTTAGTAGATAGATCTGTTGAGATTCCTAAAGAGATGGTTGAGGATGTCTTACGTAAAGTTGGGGAATTTTTATTCTCTATTGATTTAATTTTTTTTGACACCCAACCAGTTGCCAACATTCGGGACCAAATCCCAATTATTCTTGGTAGACCGTTCCTTGCAACCGGCAATGCCATAATTAATTGTAGGAACGGTACCATGAAACTTTCTTTTAGCAACACTTCTGTGGATTTTAATGTCTTTAGGTTGGGTAAGCAACCATATCCCCATGAGAAGGAAGTTCATATGCTCTAGGAAATTCTAAATTCCATTGAGACATATTTTGATATTGATTTTGATTCTGAATTTCCCGAGTGCATGGAACAATTGGGTGGTTTTGATGATGGAATTATGTCTGAGGTTTGGAGTTTCCAACCACCTATAGAGCCCTTAGGACCCCCTTCTAATTCCATTCCCAAACCTTCTATAGTAGAGCCCCCTAAGCTAGATCTTAAAGAGTTGCCATTTGATTTGAGGTATGCTTTCCTAGGGCCTGACCAGACTCTTTCAGTAATAATTTATTCAAACTTGAATTTTAGCCAGGAAGAGGAATTACCTAAAGTGTTAAAAAACAATAAGGAAGCCCTAGGTTGGACCATGGCTAACATCAAAGGAATTAGCCCTTCTATTGTTCAACACATATTCACCTCATTGAGAGGTCCAAACCTTCAACGGAACCCCAGGGGAGAGCTAACCCTGTGATGAAGGAAGTTATTCAAAAAGAAATTCTAAAGTGGATGGATGATGGGATCATTTATTATATTTTTGATAGTGGCAAGCATTTCACAATAGATCATTTGAGGGCCCCATAAAGAAATTTGGGATCACCCATAAGTTGAAGCCCTTCATTGAGTTGTCATCTTATGCTCTGGAAGAGGTCATGGATCTCCATGAACCTTTTTACATAAATAACTAACTCTTTTTCAGGTATAATCCCCTTGCATTGTCTTTGCTTTTAATTATTTCCATGCATTGAGGACATTACATGACTTAAGTGTAGGGGAGGGGAAACCAGTTTCTTTTTTGTTTTGTTTTGTTTTCTTTTTCTACTTTGTTTTTGTTTGTTTTTTCTTTTTGTTTTCAAGCTTGCTAAGGATGAAGTCCTACTTTGGCTTTTGGCTAATGATCATACCATTTGTTTGCTTGATGTATGAAAGTAATAATTTTGATTAAGGTACCCATCTTGAATACATAAAAATCCTATTGAGAAAAAAAAAGAAACAAGCCTATGTCTTGAGATGGGACTCTCTTTTGAAAAATAAGAGACCCTTATTTTACGGTGTTCGACCATATGCAAGTCTATAGGTTCCTTGTACTCTTGATTTGAAGTTGAGACCTTTTAGATTGGCATGAATTGACAAATACACTATTTTTAATAAAGTGTGGAAAGTGATATAACTGAAAAGTAAGAGTTTATTTCCTTAGAACTAGACAGGGTGTTGCGCCTTAGGAAGCGTGGTATCTTGATCGAAAATCCTAGGGAGGAAACTTTGGAAAGAACTCTAGCATCACTGTCTATGTGGGCATATACAAAAAGTGAAGCTACAAAGTAACTTGGGTGTTTGGTGTTTGCTCCACCATGTCATTCAGGCCAATAGTAGTGGAGTAGGATAGACTTTATTATGAAAAAAAAAAGAAAGAAAAAACCACACAACAGGAAAGTATGTGTAAATGTCATCAATGCCTTGGTAACATGTTTAGTCAAAAACACTCCAACGCCTTAGTCCTTGGTTCCCTATTACTTCACAAGTGGTCTTGCTTTAAGATAAGGATGTTTTGGAAGAGACAAGGTGAGTTCCGAATTAAGAAAAATGTTTGTGCCTGAAATTGATATGGGGTAATAAAAATTCAAGTGTGGGGGTCCCTAGATCAAGTGTAAATGAAATTATCTTTGCTCTAGATCAGTATGGCCCTTACCTTTAGCCAAGGTTGGGATTTTATTTTTTTTCCCTAAATTTTGGGTGTATATTCACTGCAAACAAGAGTGTTGGTGGATAATGGTGTGGCAGTTAACATATTACCATCATGAATGATAGCTAAACTTCAACGGAATGAGAATGATCTCATCCTTGTGGATCTTGCTGTGACCAATTTCCTTGGAGGTGCTAGCTCTCTAAGAGGCATCCTGCAAGTCGAATTAAAGATTGGAAGACAGAGTTCCATGATTGCTTTCTTTGTCATGGATGCCATGGCTAATTACAACGCATTGTTGGGACGTAACTGGATTCATGCCAATAGTTGTGTACCTTCTTCTTTGCACCAATTCCTCATGTTTTGGAATGAGGAAGGTCAAGTGGAGGTGCTTATGGCAGATAATTGGCCGTTCCTTGTCAATGCTAGTTTGGCTGATGCGATGTTTTACCATAGGGATGTTTCCCCTATTAAATTTTTAGAGCCTAATAAAGATGGCAAACTGACCATAGTGATGGTCAGCCGATTTGGAGCACGGCCAGCATTATTAGAATGCCGTCATTAAGGGACCAAGACCAGTACTTGATGTAGTCTAGAATGGAATAAGGGGCCATCAAAGACACACTTAGAAGATTGGTAGTGGCTCAGATGGAGCATCGTTTGGCAAATGCGCTAACAGTCATGGCCATTGAGAGAGAATATAGCCTAAGTATCATAGTAAAGGATCTACCACCAACCCCACCAAAGATGGAAGAGACTTTAGCTGAAGTGGAGGATTCTCTACAAGAAGTGAATTTAGGATCAGAGGAAGATAAGAGACCAATCTTTGTAAGTGGGCTTTTACTGCCAGACTTCAAGGAAATCTTGTAAACCTCTTTACGGCCAATAAAAATTACTTCGTGTGGGATTACTCTAAAATGCTAGGTTTAGACCGTAAGCTCGTAGAGCATCAGTTACCTATTAGGGACGGATACAAACCATTTAAACAATCCCTACAAGAATGGCGACATAAGTTGTCCTAAAAATAAAAGATGAAATTGAGCGGTTGCTCAAAGCCGATTTGATAAGAACCGTTAGATATGTAAAATGGTTGTCTAACGTGGTTCCAATCATCAAGAAAAATGGAAAACTTAGGGTATGCATCGACTTTAGAGAACTGAATAAGGCCATGCCTAAGGATGACCTATGCCTGTGGTATACTCATTAGTGGACTCAGCATCCAAACACCAAAGACTATCGTTCATGGATGGCCATGCAGGTTATAACTAAATATTCATAGCTGAAGATGATATACCCAAGACAGCATTCCGATGCCCAGAGGCATTGGGGACATATGAATGGTTGGTAATGTCGTTCGGTCTAAAGAACACAGAAGCTACTTATCAGAGGGCCATGAATACCACATTTCATGACATGATTGGCTATTTACTTGAAGTAAATGTTGACGATGTGGTGGTCAAATCTCAAAATGAGAATGAGCATCTTAACCATCTAGCAATGACTTTTGACTGAATGAAGGCCCACGACCTTAAAATTAACTCTTTAAAATATGCCTTTGGAGTGTCCGCAGGGAATTTCCTAGGATTTTTGGTACATCAGAAAGGGATAGAGGTGGATAAAAACAAGACATGAGCCATAATGGAAGCCAGACCCCCTCATGATAACAAGGAATTACAAAAGTTCCTAGGTCAGGTGAATTTCCTTAGATGATTTATCTAAAATTTAGCAGGAAGGGTAAGAGTTTTCTCTCTATTGCTCAAACATAGAAATAAGCAAGAATTTAAATGGGAAAAAATCCACCAAAATGCATTTGAAGAAATTAAGAGATATATGACCAACCCACCTATGCTGACACCACCCCGAAGAGGAATTCCATTGAAACTATATGTTTCAACAGCATCCGAATCCATAACAGGATTGCTGGCACAAGACAATGAGCATGATCATGAGCAGGCCATGTACTATTTAAGTTGGACTCTCAATGATGCCAAAATAAGATATACGGCCATTGAGAAACTGTGTTTGTCATTATACTTTTTGTGCACAAAATTACGGTACTACCTGACACCGGTGACTGTGGAGGAGTTATGCCAAACAAATGTTATTAAATATTTGCTCAATAAACCAATAGTGCAAGGAAGAATTGGTAAATGGGCTCTGGCACTAACTAAATTTACTCTACAATACGTGCCTCAGAAGGCCGTGAAGGGAACAATGGCAGATTTCCTAGCAGATCACCCACCAATGGAAGTATTATAGGAAAATGCAATCGATCTATTACCCTAGAAAATGTTCTTTGATGGATCGAGGATAGAACGGTTAGCTGGAGCAGGAGTAGTGATCATTTCCCCACAAGACGTGGAAACACATCTAGGATTCCAATTGTGTTTTCCTATTCCAACAATCAAGCAGAATCTGAAGCTTTGTTGATCGGACTGGAAACTCTTTTAGGGATGGACGTGCCCATAGTGAAGGTGATCGGAGATTCATAATTGGTGATAAAAAAATAGATGAGGAGTATCGATGCGAAAGTGAATCATTAACCAGATACTTGGCAAAAACCCAAAGCCTGATCAAGAGATTCCAGGATACATCTCTTAGATTCATTCCAAGGAAAGAAAACTCCATGGCTAATAGTTTGGCTCATGCTACCTCAGGCGCAAAGCTAGGTGAAGGTTAACACGAGCAAGTAATAACTTTTAGGAGGAAGCTTTTCTCATCAATTGTAGAACCTATAACGATCGAGGTAAATAGCTTGGAAGAATTAAAGCCCGATTGGAGAACACCACTACTCTAATTTCTGCAGAATCCTGATCCAAGACTGACCATAAAACTAGATATCAGGCAGATATGTGGCCTTGGGTGGTCAATTATATAGGAAGGCTAAAGACGGCCTATTGCTACTATGTGTGGGAGTAAATGAATCAATGCAAATTATGGTCGAGATCCATGAAGGGATTTGTGGAGCACATCAAGCTGGTGCAAAGATGCATTGGCTGATTAGACGATATGGTTATCATTGGCCAACTATTGCAGATGATTGCCTGAAATATGCAAAAGGGTGTCAAGCATGCCAAAGGCATGGGCCGATCCAATGAGCCCCAACAACTAATTTACACCCAATTGTTAGACCATGGCCTTTTAGAGGATGGGCAATGGATATCATTGGAAAAATTTATCCTCCTTTCAATCAGGGGCATAGTTTCATCTGGCCATGATAGATTATTTTACTAAATGGGCCGAAGCTATTCCACTCAAGGTTGTGAACTAGACAGATGTGATCAAGTTCTTGAAACAAGGTATCATTCATAGGTTTGGGATCCCTAAAACCATAACCTATGATAATGGGACTATGTTCACAAGAGATTTGGTACTGGAATTCACCAAAGAATATGGGATTTCCATTATCCATTTAACTCCATACTATACTCAAGGCAACGGTCAGGCCGAGGTAAGTAATAAAGTTTTGAAGTCAAATTTGGCTAAATTCATTTCTGACAATCATTCTTCCTGGGCTGAGTTACTATCTGAAGTCCTCTGGGCATACCGAGCCACTAAATGATCAGGCACAGGGACTACGCCTTTCTCTTTAACGTTCGGTCATGATGTAGTTCTACCTATGGAAGTAACTGTAAAATCACTACGAGTTGCCCAACAACATAGTTTGACTCCATTTGAATATAGTGAAGCTATGTTAACCGAATTGGAAGACCCAAGGATTAAAGTATCGGTATCGGTCACCGTATCGATCGGCCAAAATTAAGATACGTATCAAAGGGTATCGTATCGTATCGGAGATACACTAAAATGCGCTAAAGATATATACCTAAATGGATAGGAAACATTTTTTTAAACACTTTTGCATAAAGAATTTGTTAAAAAAAGCTATTGATAACATGTATTATGCATAAACACTAAATTGAAGGTATCGTACTAAGAATTCAAGGTTTGTAGTTGTCCCATAAATGTAAAATCCTTGTTCCCAACATTGATTTCCACTTTAGTTAGAGAGAAATATGGCTGACAGCACTTTGGAACAAAAACCCTTCAAAAAATCGTGTTTTTCTGAAAAATTACCCATCTTGGCCATTAGATGACCGTAGCGCACTGTATCGGTACATACCGATACTCACTGATACATACCGATATATATCGATACTCACCGATACATGCCGATATATACCGATACGTATCGATTGATACATATCGATACATATCGATACTCACCGATTCGTACCAATACATACCGAAACGTACGTTTTATCTCAATTTTATATTTTCTAGAGTCGTATCAAGGCATATCGTATCGTATCATATCGATGTGTATTGGTGGTGTATTGATGCATATCGGTATGTGTTGTAGGATATATACCGATACGAAAGGATTTTAAAAATTTCATGTATCGTATCGGTGTGTATCGTATCGGTCGACTAAATTTAAGATACGTATCGGAGGGTATCGTATCGGTATCGGAGATACTTAAAACCATGGGAAGACCTAACAGAGGAACGTGCCAAAGCTTTAAATTATATACAAGCATAGAAAAGGATGGTGGCCAAATCATATGACAAGCGTGTTAGGCCTAAAGACTTGAGAGAAGGACAATTGGTATAGAAAGCTATTCTACCAATTGGAGCTAAGACGAACATATATGGGAAATGGTCACCTTTGTGGGAAGGACCATACGAGATATACCAGACGCTCAAAGATGGAGCATATAGATTGTAAGATCTCAATGGACAGATCCAATTAAAATCAGCCAATGGGAAATACTTGAAAATGTATTATCTGGTCATGTGGGAGCCTGTGAGGGTAGCGGCTGGAAATGAGGTCTCTCTTCCCCTTTTTTTTTTTTGGGGGGGGGGGGGAAAGGAGTTGCATTGATTCTATCATCTCCCCTCTCTTTCTCTTTCATGAGGAAGGGGTGTGTCGTGTGTACTTACCCTGCGAGCCTCGCGTCACTGTATCACTGCTCGGAGATACGTGGATGCCTATTTCGTAAGAGTGTAAAGTTCATCATTCAAGACGGGGATTTGATGATGGTCCAATACAAGGATCAAGATCATGCAAAAGGATTTGGAGTTGCCATCTAGGGTTATGGGTAAGTGTCAGGTTGTAGAATTGGGAAGGTGTTAGGCACCCAATCTACCTGGTTCAACCGGTCTTCCTACTAGATGCTTAAGAACGAACATTTTCTATAATTATTCTTATTCCGCTTGCATGGCTAAGTTATCACACATATATATATATATATTGACTGAATTTAAATAAATATATACACTAAAACGAGGTCTATATAAAGTCTATATTATACTAATTCTATTGAGAAATTATACCTGAAATTGACCCCTAGTTGATGCTAGTATGAACTTTCTTGTTGATTCTTCCAGCTCAGGGGAAGATGGTCTTGACCTCCAACTTCCTTTCTCAAGAGATGCTGACTGTGATAATATTCGGGTAGAGTTCCGGCTAGGAACGGTTACTTTTGGATTGAATTCTGACAGAGCTTTGGATAGGGAAGCCTATTCCTGGGCTTAGGCTGAGGTGGTATTCTGACAGAGCTTCCGCTAGGGATGAGCTACTTCTAGGCTTTGGTTGAGGTGGCACTTCGACAGAGCTTCCGCTGTGGATAGTCTATGGGAGGGCTAGGCTGAGGTGGCACTCGGATAGAGCTTCTGCTTGGGATAGGCTATGGGAGGGCTAGGAGGAAACTTTTCCTAAAAATCTCACTTAAAAAGGCTAAGGATTGAAGAGTCCCGAAGGCTTGAAGAACACTTCGCATCTTATAAAGATCTCTCCAAAGACTTAGAAAACCTCAAAGGGGGAGGGGAGGAGAGAGGGCAGAGCTTCTCTACAATGGGTTGCTCACTAAGAGAATTGGGTTGTTGTGGTGTGTGTTGGTGTGTAAAATCTAAGGGAGGGGGAATTTATAGACTTTTTGGACTAATAGGGAGAAAAGAGGAAATTTCTTAACCAATGGTAGTAAAAAGTAATTTTTTTTAAATCAATGGGGTGAAAGATAATTTTTTTTACCAATCATGTAAAAAGATTCCTTTTTGGACCAATGGGAGGCTATAGTGTAGGGTATGCTAGTGGGGCAGTGTAAGGTACGTAGGCAGGTGAAGGGGGAATTCCTTCTCCAAAACGATCGTTAGAAGAGGGATTTCGATCATCAACAGGAGTGACAAAGGTTTAGGCTGGGGTACGGGAGCTTCTATAAAGGTGCTGGAACTCCAACATAGGTGTTGGGGCGCCTGCATGGGTACTAGAGCTCTGATATGGGTGCTAGGGCTCTGATATGGGTGCGGGAACTCAGACATGGGTATTGGAACTCAATCGGGTATGTGCGGGGCTTGGTCAGGTACATGAGGGGGCTTAGTTGGGTACACACGGGTCTTGGCTGAGTGTAGGCGGGGCTTGGTCAGGTGCACGCGGGGCTTGGCTGTGTGCATGTGGGGCTTGGCCGTGTGCATGTGGGGCTTGGCCATGTGCACATGGGGCTCGCATGGGTGGGGTTTGGGCACTAAAGGAAAGACATGGGTGCTCGCATTGGTAGGGTTTAGGCACTCAAGGTGCAATTTCTAGGAGTGATGCTAGAGATCCAATGGCCTGATTTTGACGTACCATATATCGTTGGAATCGTAATTTTGAGTACTATGCATCTACGTGGTCACTTTGACTGGATTCTTTTGTATAAAAAATATCATGATTGGACCCTTCTTTTCTCTTGTGCTAGTTTTTTAGGAATTTTGGGTGAGTATGGAATGCTTCTGGGAATAGTTACCTTAGTCAGTTATCAACTCTGTTTATCGGAGGTGAAATGTCGTGTCTAAGATCCGTATGTCATCATAGCCGGGGGAGGATGACAAAATTGGGTGTCTACAGAATGCCCCTCTTTGACCGAGGCCTGTGCCAACAGCCGAAGGCAAAAGAAAAGAACTACCATATTTTGTC